>NC_056737.1:607787620-608060120 GCF_019279795.1 Protopterus annectens | reverse complement strand
ATTGAAAAGTACTGGGGAAAAGAAAGAAAAGTACAGTTTTGTACCTACCATAAATGTAGATGTCCGAGAGGTATGCATCTGCAGTCCTAACAAATGGGTTGTCCTGGCCTCAGGCAGCCCTTCGGTCTGCCGGATTCCAAAGTCTGGGTCTGGCCTCGGCTGGTGTCGCACTTCACCCGACGTCATAGCTGCAGTTCTTCGGGTATAAAGGCATCAGACGACGCCATTTTCCTCAGTGTTTCTTGCCCCAGATGCCAGATGCCCTCTAGGAAGGCTAAATTTGGATAAATGTAAATGTTTCCAAACAACAGAGAGCAAATAGAAATAAACATGTATGTACATATATACAAACAAATACACCATAATAGATTCCCCCAGCTAGCTACAAGATGGGCAAATACCTAGGAGTACCACAGAGGGGAAGGAGGGTGGGTAATCCTGACTGCAGATGCATACCTCTCGGACATCTACATTTATGGTAGGTACAAAACTGTACTATGTCCTTCAAGGATGCATCTGCAGTCCTAACAAATGGGTAGAATACCATAGCCAAACTGGGGGAGTAGGCCCTAACAAGATTATGGTTTAGTTAAGATCCCTTGCAACACAGCAGTGGCAAAACCTGCTCGGGATCTGGAGTATAAGGGTAGATTATAATGCTTGGCAAATGTATGCACGGAGCTCCAAGTAGCAGCCTCTAAAATGTCTTTTGTAGCCACTCCTCGTAAAAAAGCTGTAGTAGTGGCTGTAGCCCTTGTGGAGTGAGGTCTGATATTTTCTGGAGTTGCCTTTCCATGATAAGAATAACAAAATCTAATGCAATTTCCTATCCATTTAGAGATTGTCTGTTTTGAAATTGCTTTTCCTTCCATTCCTGTGGCATATGCTACCAGAAGCTGGTCAGTTTTTCTATTGTTCTTGGTTCTGTCCAGGTAGTAGCGCAATTGTCTATGCACATCCAAGGTATGCAGCAGTCTTTCTCCCCTGTTCTGTGGGTTGGGGAAGAATGTAGGTAGGGTGATTGCTTGGTTTAAAGATACCCTGGAGACCACCTTTGGCATAAAGGTAGGATTAGTTCTCATGGACACTCTATCCTGATGGAAGATAAGGAAGGGTTCCACTGCCATTAATGCCTGTAGTTCAGAAACCCTTCTTGCTGAAGTGATTGCAAGCAGGAAAGCAGTTTTCCATGATAAGTACTGTAATTCTGCTGTTGCTGCTGGTTCAAAAGGGGGAAGTGTCAACTTTTCTAGCACAAAGGTCAAGTCCCATGTAGGCAATGGTGGCTTCCTTGGTGGCTTTACATTTTTGATTCCTCTCAGAAACTGCCTGAGTAGAGGATGAGAGAAGACTGGAGGATCCATGTTGTATTCTGCTGAAATAGCTGACGATGAATCTTAATGGAAGAGTAAGACAGGCCATTGTGGAAAAGCTCTGCTAAGTATTCCAGGATGTTAGCTATGTTTACCAGTGCTACATTTTGCCCTTTTGCTGCACTCCAAAAGAGAAATATTTTCCATTTCGCTGAGTAAGTTTTTCTTGTTGAGGGTCTGCGAGCTTCCAAGATAATGTCTTTAACCCTTTGAGATAAATCTGGGTTATTTTGTCTTATGTAATGCTCCAAGCAGCTAGCTGCAGTGTTTTCAGGTTCGGATGCAGGGTTTTGAAGTTGTTCTGTGTTAGCAGTAAAGGAACCAGGGGTAGAGGCCATGCGAGTTCCCGAGACATACTCCTCAGTAGTGGGTACCAGTGCTGTCTCGGCCAGTCTGGAGCTATCAGGATGATCCTTGGGTGGTCTTCTTTGATCTTCAATAGCACCTTGTGCATCAAAGGAAGAGGTGGGAATGCATATGCTGTCAGGTTTTTCCAACTGAAAGATAGGGAGTCCACCTTCCAAGCAAGTGGGTGCTATGTCCTTGTGCAGAATTTTTTCAATTGGTGATTGTGTGGGGATGCGAATAAGTCTATCTCTGGTAGTCCCCATTTCCTTGTGATGGATTTGAAGATGTCTGGATGCAGCATCCATTCGTGGGCATCCGTGGTAGTCCTGCTCAAGATGTCTGCTAGTATGTTTTCTTTTCCTGGCACAAATATTGCCTTGAGCTGTATGTTTAGGCTTAGGGCCACATTCCAGAGATCCATTGCCATCCGGCATAGAGGATATGAATGTGTGCCTCCCTGTTTGTTGATATACCACATAACTGTGGTGTTGTCCGTCCTTATCAGCAATTGCCCCTGTTGGAGAAACGGTCTGAATGCTTGAATTGCCAGTTTTACTGCCAGCATCTCTTTTTGGTTTATGTGTAGGTTCATCTGGTCTTGAGTCCATAAGCCTTGTATGCACTTGTCCAGCATGTGTGCACCCCAACCGAGGTCTGAGGCGTCTGTGGTGATAGTCTGGCTTGGTTGAGGGCTGTGGAAGGGCAGTCCTTTGTTCAATTGACAGGCCTGAGCCCACCATCGGAGTTCTTGCTTCAGGCATGGAATTATTGGAATTTGGGTTTCTAGGCTGTGCTTGTGCTGAGACCATAAATTCCTGAGGTACCATTGCAACTTCCTCAAATGCAGTCTGGCATGTGGGATCAATATTATGCAGGATGCCATGTAACCCAGGGCTTGCAGGACTTTCCTTGCTGTAAGCTGGTTCTGCGTTGTTAATGCCATGAAGTAGAGTGGAAGGTGCTTTTGTTTTTCTGCTGTGAGGGATGCCATTTGATTTGATGTGTCCAGTTCTGCACCCAAGAAGGTTATCCTTTGGGATGGCAACAGCCTTGACTTTTTTATATCGACTGTGTATCCCAAGGCTTGCAGTAGATGAATGACCCTTTACAAGTCTTTTGTTAATTTGTTTTTGTTGTCCGCTTGTAACAGGCAATCGTCCAGGTAAGGGTAAATTTGAATTCCCTGAAGCCTGCAATGAGCAATTACTGATGCCAGGCATTTCGTGAATACTCTGGGAGCAGTAGATAAGCCAAAAGGCAATGCTGAGAATTGATAATGCTCTGATCCTGCAAGAAATCTGAGGTATCTTCTGCAATTTGGTCATATGGGGACGTGCAGGTATGCCTCCTTGAGATCTAGAGTTACCAGCCAAGACTCCTTGCCCAGCATGGGAAGAAGCTGCTGTAGAGTCAGCATTTTGAATTTTGGGACAATGAGGTATGTGTTCAGAGCGGACAGGTCTAAAATAGGTCTCCATTGATTTTCCTTCCTTGGCACCAGGAAAAGTCTGGAGTAAAATCCTTGCCCTTGTTCCATAGATGGTACTTTTTCTATAGCTCTCATCCTTTTTAAGTTGTCTATTTGTTTTAGAGCGTTTGCCTTTTGATTTGGAGGTAGGTTTGGCATTCCTCTCTTCCTTGGTAGAGTATGGAAGTGAAACCTGTAACCTTTGTCTATTGTCTGTAAAATCCATTTGTCTCCTGTAATGCAATGCCAGTTTACTGAAAATAAGGCTAGCTTTCCGCCTAAGGGTGCTTCTAGTTGTTCCCTGGTAGGCGGCTTCAGAGCCAAGTCACTGTGGTGGTCCTGTGGAAGTGGTAGTGGCTGGGTCTGCAGCAGTACTTCGCTGGTTGTTAGGCTGCCACTGACATCCCCTGTAGGCACCTCTGGATCGACCTCTGCCTCTTGTGCGCCTATTCCTGCCTCTCTGTGCTCTGTTGGTGTCTGGAAAGGACCAATTCTTGGAAGGCCAGTTCCTACTAAACCTTGGAGGCTGGACCTGTAAGAAATCCTTGACTGTCTGGACAGATTTTGCTTTCTCTTCCACCTTCTTCAGCACTTGCTGTGCAGGAGAGCCAAACAAATTGTGTTTATCCATGGGAGCATCTAGGAGCTTTGATTTTACATGGTCTGGTAAGGACTGCTCTTTTAACCATGCATGCCTTCTGATCACTGTACCAGTCATAGCTGATCTAAAGGAGGCCTCCAGTGCATCATAGCCGCATTTTAAGGAATGATTACTGACCTGCTGTATGTTATGTACCATTTCCTGAAGTGACTTTCTGTCCAAAGGTTCAGGTGAGGACAGCTTTTTAGATAACTGATCTAACATAAATTCCTGATACTGAATCATGTGGAATTGACAGTTTAAGGCCCTAGCCGAAAGAGTAGCAGAAGTATAAACTTTTTTACCCCATCTCCAAGGCCCTAGATTCCCTTTCAGAGGGGAGTGGGTTTTTGGCAGAGGTAGCTGCTACAGCCTTGGGGCCCTGTGAAATAGTTTCAGGATCTGCAAAAGGAGCCTTATACAAGTGATTATGTGTGTCCAGAACCCTGTAGTATCTGTTGGGCTTAGCAGGGGCCGGAGGGAGTGAATCAGGAGCAGTACAAGCATCATTAAATGCATCATCCACAACTGTAAGTACTGGAGGAATGGCTAAAGGCCTATGCTGTGGCAAATGCAAAAAAGTCCTAAGCCTTTTCCTTGAGTCTGAGAAATCCTGGCCCTGCCATTGAAATTGTTCCCTCATAGCATGCAAGGTTTCCCCAAAAGAAAATTCCTCAGGAGGAGAGGCAGAAGGAATGGAGTCCTCTGCATCAGAGTCTTCATATGGAGAATAAGGGCCCTCAGGAGGGTTTGCATTTTCTGATTCATCTGAGGAGCAATCAGTAGAAACTGGCTCAGGGGGTTCTGCTTTAGGTCTCTTCTCTGGAGGGGGTTGAGAGGCCCTATCATAGTGAGACTGGGATCCCCTGATCAAAGAAATGAGATCCTCTGCTAGACTAAGCATTTGAGTACTAGAGCTAGGCCTGTGAGAGGGGGCTTTAGTAGGCACAGCCTTGGAAGATTTAGCTGCTTTAGCCCTGGCAAAGGCCTTAATTGACATGGATGCAGGGGGCCTAGCAGCTCCACGTGCAGGAGTAGATACATCTAGGGGAATAGTATCTGATAAATCCTGTGAAACTGTAAGAGCAGGTGGAATTTCAGTAGCAGATTCAGCCATGCTGGAAGAGGCCTCGGTAGGAGGCATGCCGGGTCAAGGAAGAACCGCAGACTCCGGTTTCAACCGAAACCGAGACACTCGCTGTTATTTAACCGCGGTTTCAGCCAAAACCGCGGACCGCAGTGTCGGTCCTTTTCCTTACGCTTTTAGCTAAATGTGAAGTCGGAGTCTCGGCGGCATGATATAAGCAAAAGCGGGCGAAAAACTCCTCTGCAAACTCCGACCGACATCTAAGCGTCGTCGGTTGAAGAAGGAAGCACAGGCTAAACAAGCTGCTACGCCGTGGTCTGGGCCTAAACAAGGTAGGCAGTAAGAGTGGAAGTCTTTATGAGGTATTTGTTTCCCACAAGTTAAACAGTTATTCACTTTTTCTGACATCGGCTGAGGAAAAGAGTCCCCAACGGAGGTTTAGCTTTAGAAGTCTTCGGTAGTAGTAATCTCTGGATCTGACCGACCGGCACTTGCGAACAGCTTCTGCTTCGGGCGCCACGCGGCAAGAAAGACTGAGGAAAATGGCGTCGGCTGATGCCTTTATACCCGAAGAACTGCAGCTATGACGTCGGGTGAAGTGCGACACCAGCCGAGGCCAGACCCAGACTTTGGAATCCGGCCGACCGAAGGGCTGCCTGAGGCCAGGACAACCCATTTGTTAGGACTGCAGATGCATCCTTGAAGGACATCTGAGCATTGTTACTATTATGCGAGAAGCCCAGAATTTCCAGACAGAAGATATACAAAAAGATTAAGAGCCAAATTAGAGGAAGGAAAAATACTTTCATAATAAAAACTGTCAAAAGCTTCAAATGCACATTTGTGTTCATTAATGCGACAGATTCATGAAAAACATTATACATACCAAGAAACCTCGGGCCATTGAGAAAAGAAAGTGATTGTGAAACTGAGAAAATATAAAGAACAAAATCTATGAAGGTATAAAAGAGAAACATGGACATGTGAAAGAGAAAGAAAGAGAGATCTGATATGATGCAATATTTACGCAAAGGAGAAAACCAAATTAATAAATACAAAAAAGCATCCCCAAAAATATTCAAAGAGAAATACAGTTAAAGGCACCCAGATATGGAAAATTTCACAATTCAAATAATAAGGTTACAAAGCTGGAACAGAGAGAAGAAGATCAGTGAATCGGAAGTTAAAAAAGTAGAAGCAGAAGTTATGTAATACCTGCAAATTGAAGGATTTAGAAAGTATAAACATAGGTTAATACGCAGCATGACGTAACAATGCCTCCCCCAAGTAAAGAGAAACAGGAGGAGCAGGAGACATCTAAAGAAATATCAACCTGGGGAAGATAAAGAGATTTAATATTGGGCAATATTTATGCAGTAGAGAAAGCAAAAATAATCAATACAAAAAGAACAGCACCAAAGATATTTGAAGAGAAATACGAGCCAAGGCATCCACATATGAAAAAATTTACAATGCAAAAAACAAAAAGGGAAGTAGAAATGAGGATTAATAATGAAGAATTTAAAGAAACAGGAGATGAGGTTATGGATTACCTGCAAAGTGAATGATTTAGTGTAGAAAATCTAAATCGGATAATATCACAGCTGGACAGAATAATGAATCCTCAAATAAGGGAGAAACTAGTGGAGCAGGAAACATCTGATCAGTTGCCATATGAAGATACTTTTGAGCCTTCAGTAGGAAACCAGTATAAAAATTCAGTTGTAGTTAAAATGCAAGGGAAGGAACAGGAAACTATGTCATCTCTGATGTTGTCAGTGTTGTGGAGTGGTAGGTCAGTGAGTTCCCATAGGAAAAAGCAATGGATATCACTGGATGAAACTGAAGAGAGTATTGCACAAGGATGATGCTACTTTCTGTAGAATGCTCCCACGCAATGGAGAATAAAGAATATGCCCTCAGGTTAGAAGAAAATGAACTAATGGAGGAGTTGCTTGATTTAATGGAGGTGGATAGACATATTAGGTTCAATGAAAGAAACAAGACTACAGAAAAGTGTGGTAAACCAAATAAATACAGTAACCAGGACTGTTCATACTAATACATGTGATATCACAGCAGTAAATAGGATCTATTACTCTGCAGCGAAATTAATATCAGATAAAGTCTTACCACAAAACCCAGGTCAGTAAGGGAAAGGAAGGGGAGATATCAAATGCCATCATGGAAGTACTGAATACAGAAAAGTATAAAGCACTTAAGACAAGAAGTGTGACTGTTAGAATCATACAAAAGAAGGAACAGATCAACAAAAATACTCAGAAAGATATATGTGATTAAAGCGACACACAGTATCAAAACAGATCAGGATCTATCATACACTATTGCAAGTAATGAACTAAGGATATCATCATAGGCAAAAAAACCTTAGAAGATATGCAGATAAATATAAAGGAAAAGTGCAAAACTTTTAGTTATGTACTTACCATAACTTTAGATGTTTGGGATCCATCTCGCCTACATTCTGTACTGATGGGTTCGGAGCCGATCCTCGGCTCGACTCACGCTATACTATAGAGCGAAGTCTCTTATTGGCTGAGCTAATCTACATCCCAGGATGCACCACCACTGCTTCCCCAGATCTTGTTTGTCCGCACACATACATAGACTGTTGATATAACATTGCCAGATGTTTCAAGATGAAACGGCTGAACTCGAACCGTCCGGTCTCTTCTGATCTCCAAGGCAGGGGGAAGGAGGGTGTTATTAGGAATGTAGATGGATCCCAAACATCTAAAGTTATGGTAAGTACATAACTAAAAGATGTTATGTGATCCTATCTCTACATTCTGTACTGATGGGACAGTCCCTAGCACCTGATTCCTGGGTGGCTCACTGGAAAACACTCCTGAGAACTTCAGAACCGAAGGAAGCTCGCCCCTGAGATGCCACATCCAATTTGTAATGAGAAATGAACGTGTGAGGAGAGGACCATGTAGCCGCAGCACAAATGTCACTAATGGCAAGCTTAGAATGAAAGGCTGTCGAAGTAGCCATAGCCCTTGAAGAATGAGCTTTTACTGTGGTTGTAAGCTCTTTATTGGAAAGGAAGTAAGTATGACTGATACAGTCTCTGATCCACTTGGCAATAGTGACCTTTGTGACGGCTTTGCCCAATTTATTGTCCGAAAAAGACACAAACAACTGATCTGTTTTCCGTGTTTGGTGCGTCCTATTCAAATAGAAGCGCAATTGCCTGTGAACATCCAATGTGTGGAAGATGTATTCCGCTCTGTTTGAGTACTTTGGGAAGAAAACTGGAAGTTCCAAAGACTGTTGCAGACAAAAACTAGAACAAACCTTAGGAACAAAAGATGGATTAGGCCTGAGGGATACTCTGTCCTTGTGAAAAACCAGGTACGGTGGTTTGACACATAGGGCTTGAAGTTCAACTCTTTCTGGCTGATGTAAGTGCAACCAAAAAAAAAGCTCCTCTTCAGAAAATTTCAAGTAAGTTACAAGCCGCGCCGGTTCGGAAGAGGTCAAACACACTACCACCACATTAAGATCCCACGGTGGAGGATGATGAGAAATCGAGGTCGAAGCAGCTCAGCACCTTTTTAGAAGGCTTTACACAGTTTGTTGCTCATCAAATAAGGAGGTTCTATAGTTTCATGAAAATTGGAAATAGAATTGAACCAGTGGTAGAGAGACTGGAATGAATTTTGAGATTGAACTTCAGAACTAAAACCTTCAGGGACAGTTATGGGGGACAGTTATGGGATCTAATCCCGTAACCAAATAAATAGCAAATTGCTGTTATACTGTTATTATATTTTTTTTGTGAGCTCCAGGGCAATGGACAAGATATGTACACTGGTCCAAGCATGGTTCCTGACTATGGTCGAAGAGGAGGAAGAAGCCAAGCAAAGCTTGGGAATGACTGATATCGTGATGGATCGAGGAATCGAAGTTGGGAGGAGAAATGGGACGACCAGTGTGTATTTTCAAGAAAGGAAACCCAGGACTTGGAGGCCAGTATGGGGCAACTAAAATCATCTTGCTCTTCAAGTGAATCGCCTTCTGGATCACCTGGAAGAAGGGAACAGGTGGAAAGGTGCGCAGGCGCAGGCCCCAGGCTGGGACTTCTGGACTAGGCATTAGGGAATCTCTCCCCGGGGGAGAGTCAGAGAAAGAACTGTTTGGCATTTGTGGTGTTGGGTTGGTTGCAAAAGAAACAAGGGTTCCCGCCCCAATCAAAATTCACTCCACTCTCCAAGGACTCGCAGAAGAGAGGGAGAATAGTTCTGGAGGTCATAGTCTGGGTCAGATATTTGGATCTCACGCTGGAATGTGAGTTGCTACCAAAAAGCGATGGGTTGATCACATTATTGCATCTGACTGGGTATACTTCTGTGGCACTGGCAAGTTTCCCTCTCAGACCTCCCAGTTTGTTCAGGTAGACTACTACTGAATGAGCGGATGGTGAATGCAATCACGCTTCTGGGAAGGTAATCGCGTGCTAATATTCAGTAGAAGTACCTCATTTCTAGTATATTGGAGTGGACTCCGCTCTGATGCTGCCACTTGCCTGGACCCACCTGCCCAGGTACCCCCCCCCACCCGCCTGGGGAGGGCGTCGAATGTAAGGTGGCCACTGGAGGGTGGAAGGGTGGGTTGAACTCTGATCTAGGTTGGGTTGGAGAAGCCACAGACGGAGATAGTTGTTCGCGTCCTGATCAGATGATGATGATTGAGAGGACTGACTGGAGAGACCACTGACTGACAGGAGCCACTGGAGAATGGAGATATGTAACCTGTATGGAGGGACCAGGGAGAATGGTGTGGCATGGAACCCTACAGTTGTGGTGACCATCCTGGCTGGGCTGCAAGCAGGAGCTAAGGCCTCTAAAGCCTGGCTCGTTGTTTATCCTCTGTAGTTTGATAGACCTCTTATTTGCTTTGAGTCTAACTCTTTACCCGATTGCGATAATGCCTGCAATGATGAGCAATGCAGACTTGACCAATTGAAGGTGAGTTTGCCCAATAGTCTATTCTAATAGTGGCCGTGAAAGGAAGACGTAGTAGCAGTTTGGAGGTGGCAGTTAGCAGCCAGCCGCTCAGGTTCAGCCTAGACTGAATCCTAGACTTCAGGTGAGCATCAACACCGGGTGAAACATTTGGTGGAAACATTTGGTGAAAACCTGTGGTGAGTGGGTGAGACCAAGGTGAACTGAGGATGAAGCTGTCTCCCAGCTCCCAGCGCAAGTGTCTCCTGGACGCCTGATCTATCAGGATGTGATAATAGGCGTCCTTGAGATCTATGGAGCACATCCAAACACCTTTCTCCAGCAGTGGGAGAATGGATTGTAAGGTGACCATCCGGAACTTGGACTTCTTGACAGATCGGTTTAGTTTGCTGAGATCCAAAATGGGCCTCAAGTCCCCGGTCTTTTTTGGCACCAAAAAGAATCTTGAGTAAGTTCCTAATCCGGTCTGGCCTTCGGGGACCGATTGGATGACTCCTATTTGAAGCAGCTTTGCGATTTCGATGGCTGCGAAATCCCGTTGACTGGGTGGTGGGTCCAGGATTTTCCGGGATGGTAGGGGGGGGGCTGAGAAAAAGGGATGGTGTAACCTCCGGCGATGATTCAGAGCACCCATCGGTCCTGGGTCTCCCAGGCCTTTAGGTGCTTTGAAAAACGACACCCGACTGGCTCCGGAGCTGCACAGTCGGGCAATCCTTCAGGGATGCTGGAAGGTTGAAGAGCCACGAAAGGACTCGCGGTCTCCAGTGTTGCGGGGGCCTCTGCCGCCTCTGGGACGGCATCTTGCTGAAAAATTTCCCCCTCCTCTGCCTCTAGAAGGAGGATCGCCCTGCTGTGAGGAGTAAGCCTTTTGAGATTTACGGAACCACACCCCCCCCCTTCTAGCCTTGGGATAGGGCCTGAAGGGAGTGGAAAACCATGCTCCTACGGCAGTCAAGGTCTTACCTTTCTGTTCACAGCGGGTCAAGGTGGCCTTTACCTTGGGTCCAAAGAGAGAGGACCCATCAAAGGGAGCATCGGCAAAGGAAGACTTGAAGGCTTCCGCAAAGTGACACAGACGGAGCCAGGCTTGTCTCCATAGAGCAACACCTGTTCCCGCCGCTCTACTCACCCCCTCGGCTGCATACGAAATGAGCCTCATGGACGAGTTTGATAATGATGATAAGGTAGCCAGCTGAGAGCTAACCGTCTGGGCCAACTGTTCAGGTAGGTTACCAGAGAGGGTATCTGACAGTTCCTTGACCAGATCCCTCTGAAGTCTGGTGAAGTGCGTCAGATAATTCAGAGACCTTAAAGTAAAGGCTGCTGAAGTAAGGGTGCGCTTCCCGTACCGATCCATGCTCCTGGATTCTTTATAGGAGGATGGGGACGGTAAACGCCTCTGCCACATCTTGTTGGGTAGCAGATGCCACCACCAGGGCATCTACAGCCACACCTTTAGAGAGAATTCCTTTTAGGAGGGCTGAAAGAAATTTATTGGGGCGAGCTGGCACCGGTTCCACAGAATCGGGTGCTCCATCCTTAGAGATCAAATCTAGAAGCTCATCGCCGGAGACACCAGGAGGTGGAGGGCTGAGCCCAGGCCTTGAGGAATACCGACTCCTCAGCAGAAGGGGTTTGGACTGCCAGTCGCCTCGTTGCTTCAGGATTTCTAAGATGTCGCAAAGGAGACATCATCCGAGGATGACTTAGGGACCCCTCCGCATCATCGAGGTCGGTGTCGAGGTGAGAGACTCGTCGGGGAGTCGGCGTCCCCTCTTCTTAATGTTCTTCTTCCTGGAGGTTCCTCGAAGAAGCCTCGACTTCCAGGAAGGGGAAGGAAAACAAGTGGGGAGTGACCCCAGGGCTCCGAGCTCCGCTGTCCGCAGACAGGGGACAAAGTGCGAACCAGTCTCGTGCCAAGGGAAGGTGCGAGAGGGGGTGGAGGGTAGCCAAGGAAGATTTGCCCAAAGCTCCCTCATGGCCCTGAAGGCCAGACTGGCGAAGGAAGGTCCGACTCGACCCCACAACCCACAAGCAGCACTCCCACAGCCGACGCGACCGAAACGAGGAGGCTCGAACCGGAAAACATCATCGGGTCCCCTTCACCGCGGGCCGACCGAAGAGGTCGAGTACCCAACTCGGTCTGAAGAGCGGAGGCGGGAAAGCCGACCCGAAAACCTCATCGCTCCACCAGCACCGCATCTACCGGTGCAGAGGCTGAAACCAAAGGAACCAAGGCAACAGGGACAATCGGCCCGAGTGGACCGGGCTGGAGCAGAGACCAGACTGGAGCTTGAAGACTGGAGACTTTTGGAAGACTGAAGTACCTCCTTGTCTATAACCGACCTGTACATGTCCGAAGACCAGAAGAGACTTCCGAAACCAGTTCTGAACCACTTCTCCACCGGTTCCTGAAGGACTGGGGACCGGCTCCTCGAATCGCTCCCACGAATATCAGTGCCGGGAGGGACACAACTATAGTATTTTCCCTCGAAGCTTCCTCTTGCTGTCTCTTCCTGGGAGAGGTTCCGAAGAGCCCTGGAGACACTCTGAGAAGAGGGAACCCAATGGGGTGACCTCAGGCTAAGACTCTGTCTTGAAGACAGGGGGGACAACAAGAACCAGTCTCTCAGCCAGGGAGGTGCGGAGGAGGCGGAGCATGAAGGTTGGCCAAAGCACTCCTGCTGTGGCCCTGAAGGCCCCAGCGAGTCTAGGAAGGTCCGACCCCGAGGCTATTGTTGAACAGCGCCAGCCGGCGCACCGACCGGAGGCACCGGCCTTTTGAGAGGGGGCTCGCCGGGCCGACCCTTCACCCACCGTGGGCCTCACGACCCAGGCGGGGGTTGGAAGCAGGGTCGGGCCGGGCAGGCGGGGGAACCGGCTCCCACCAGCACCCGACTCCACCTCCACGGCTGTTGGAGGAGGAACCAAAACAAGGAGGTGGGGCTAGGAAACAAAACAACCGACTGGGCACTGGAACGAGAGACCAACTTTTGGACTGGGGGAGCTGAGACAGGAACTGGAAAGCCTAGAGCAACTGAATCCGACATTCTTGAAGACAGAGAAAAGTCGAGCGAGTTGATCAAGAGAAGAGATCGAGAGCGACTGAGGACCCGGCTCGAATCGTCTCAAAGGATATGGCCGAGGAGACTCCACAAACATGTGTTCCCTCGGGCCGAAGTGGACTTGGCGCCCGAAGGAAGAGTCTGAGCGGGCAATTCTCATCGGCTCCGAAGTCAGTGGAGCCGATGAAGGTGACCTGCCTCTCGAAGCCCCAGTCGGCTCCAAAGCCAGAGGAGTCGAGGCTGGAGGCATCGAGTCTGACCGTTCCACCCTCGGCTCCGAAGTCCGTGGAGCCGATGGAGAAGCCTGCCGAGATTTCTTTGTGGCCGGTTCCGACGGCCTGGTCGGAGCCGACAATTTCTTTTTCTTCGATGGAGAAGAGGAAGAAGATAAAGCCTCCTCAAAAGTAGGTTTAATAAGCCCTTTTAATATCAATTTGTTTTTCCTCTCTTGGAGGACCCGGGAGGAAAAAGCGTGACAAACGCTGCATGACTCCTGAAGGTGTATAGGGCCTAAACAATACACGCATAGAGAGTGATCGTCCGTTATGGACATTTTGTAGCTGCATTTAGAGCACTTCTTGAACCCAGAAGGTCTGTGCTCTTTCGACATATTGAGTTCTAAACACTACACCAAAAGGAAAACTTTCTATCAAAACTGTCAAAGAAGAAACAAACAAGGACAAGATCCCTCTAATAGAAAACGGGATTACTTGACCAACTATAACACTCAACAAAACTCACTAAAAAAATATATATCTCACGTGCGAGGGCAAGGCCCCTCTAACTAAAACGGAAACCTTTCCCTCAAATAAAAGATCAATTTACCACAAAACTTTGTTCAAAACCAGTCACACAACAACGATGGCTGTTAAAACAGCTTTTGGGTATGTTAATCAAAAATTTCTGACAGAAATTTGTTGAAAAAAATAGAAACTTAGCTCAGCTAAGTCCGAGACCACGTCTTTGCTTGTAAAGCGGCAAATGAGATCTGGGGAAGCAGTGGTGGTGCATCCTGGGATGTAGATTAGCTCAGCCAATAAGAGACTTTGCTCTATAGTATAGCGTGCCGAGCCGAGGATCGGCTCCGAACCCATCAGTACAGAATGTAGGCGAGATAGGATCACATAACATCAGGCAATTTAATAATGATCCAAAAAAGTTTTATACAGAACTGGTAAACAAGGCCAAGGGATTCAACCCCCCCCCCAAATAAAAAGAAGAAACAGACCTATTTTGGAGAAATATCTATGAAGAGTTTGTGGAACATAACAAAGATGTGGAATGGATAAAAGTAGTAAAAGAAAGAATAAGTTAAAAAGTACAGGATATGAAATGGGATGAAGTAACGGCCAAAGAAATTGAAACAAAATTAAGAAAAGCTCCTGGAAAACCCCAGGCCCAGATGCAGTACATAACTTCTGGTTATAAATTAGCATCTTTACATGATGATTTAGCCATGAGTAAGAAAAAATTATTTGCACACCCTGAACAGACACTAACCTGGTTAACAAAAAGAAAAAGAATACTCCTCCTCAAGTGCGAACATGCAAGCTATCCTAAAAACTATATTGGTATAGCTTATCTTCTGGCGATGTACAAATTATACACTGAAACTGATGCCGATAGTGTTTATAGTCATTTAGAAGAAAACTCAATCATGGCAATAGAACAAGAGAGTAAAAAAAATATGGAACAAAGGATCATTTGTTGTTCAAGTCATAATGAAGAGCTGTAAAAAGGGAAGGATCTAAGTATGGCATGGATAGAACACAAAAATGCATTTGTCGGCACCCCACATTCATGGATAAAACAGCCCTTAAAATGTATAAGAAGCACCCTTGTTTTTAGTCCCTTTAGTCTTATACACAAGTGAGGCATATTTTTATCAACCAGAAGAGAAGTTGTGGACCACTATTAATAAAGAGCTGAAGGATTTTGTCTGGGAGGAGAGGACAGCAAGAGTTAAATGGGATAAACTGATTATTCCAATAGAACAAGGTAGATTGGGATTGCCCAATTTGAAGGGATATTGCAGAGCTACACAGTTATGACTCCTATACATAGTACAAGCAGAAACCTGTAATTCAAAGTAGAAAGGGATGATGATGAAATGGGGGAAGGTCAAGAAACAAGGAAATACTAGGACTTTGGATGCATAACTTTAAGAAGAATAACACTAATCGTACAGAATATTACATCCATAAAGCAGCAAAAAGTATTCTAAGAACTAAGTCAACACCAGATTGGAGAAAGGAAATTCTGCCAAGAGGGATGACTGCAAGGGGGCTGGAATTTATTGGAGAAAACTGGCAAAGGAGCCAAGGTATTGGGAGCAACTAACAAGAGAAAGAAAGCTAATTGAATGGGAACAGGCCAAAAATTTATTTGGACTGCAGGTCACAGATTACTTTCCCTATCATGGACTAATAGAGTATAGGCAAAAAGAAAGAAATAGGGAGGTTCTAAACAAAAGACCAGCATTGGTAGAATTTTTTGTAGAATCGAGAACAGACACTGCTGTTAAAAAAAAGAATAATTAGTAGACCACACATAACATTGCAGGATAGCTATAAGAATCAGTCAAAGGAGGTTAGAAAGGATTGGGAAGAGAGATTGGATAAGCGATTCACAAAGAAACAATGGGGGATATATGGTTGTCTCCCAAATATGCAACAATATCTAGAAGTTTAGGATTTTTGCTTAGAAATGTTAAATATTTTTATACCCCAGGTAGACTCCAGAGCATTTCTCCTTAGGTAGACAACAAATGTTGGAGGTGTGACGGGGAAGAAAGCGGTACTTGGAAACATAGTTTGTGGGAGTGTAATGAGTTAACAGACTTTAGATATTCCCTGAAGACAACTCTATCAGCAATGCTAGGTGAGCACATTGATGCAACTAGGGAAATGATTTTTCTGAGCTATGATACAGAAGTGTAATTGCCTAGATATAGTAAGGCCTTGCTGAGTCTAATTATGGTGGCTGCCAAAAAGTCTAAACCAACTGTATTAGAAGTATTGAATATAGTAGCAGAGAAGCTGTCTAGTGAGTCACTACAAGATTAAGAGATTAGCCTCTGAAGGGCTTGTGGAAGTGAGGATATCCCTTTCACATGTGTATGGCTCATGGGAAAGGGGATGGCGCAGCAGGGGTAATAAAGCAGAGAGACAGTTTCACAAAACCCCATTATTATGACTAAAAAGTTGGGTAAAAAAAGGAAGTCATTGCAAGACTTTGGAAAAAGGATGAAAAGCAGGATGCCCCCCCCATGAGGAAAACTAAAGGTACAACTAGACAGAATATTTCATAAAGTATAGCACAAACATTACACACTGCAGCCCTGGTGACACAACTGGTGACAAGTGTGTTAGGAACATTAAATAATATAAAATACAGGGGAAAGGGATCAAAAAATGAGGTTGAAGGGACATGATAAGGAAGTAACACAATAAATGGAGACTAGGACAATCAAAAGCTAAAACAGAGTAAGGGAAAAAAAGAATTAGGAATCATAAAGAAAATAGGAAAAATAGAAAAAGCCTGTGAGAAATAGAAAAAGCCTGTGAGAAATGGGGAAATTGCACTGCTACACTGCCAGGAGAGAGCAGGTTAAATGGGAAGTAGTATGACTTGGTAAAGAAAGCTGAAAAGATGGTATGAATGTTTTTGTCGGAAGTAGGATAGAGGTCGAAAGAGCAAACAGATTGTATCTGGAACACACGGCAGGCAAACAAATGGCAAGGACACGGCATTCACTGTTATCTTATTGTAGGAATAAGCGCTTTCATGGTTAATCCCAACACCGCTTCATCAAATAAATGAAAAGGTAAAAACAACTCCATTAAATAGCATCAAATACCAATCAAAACAATTACCTCACCCATAATTACAACTGGCACAAAGACAAATACTGCCCATAGTCATAGTTCATAAACTACAAACATATAAAACAACTAAAAATATATATTTAATTGCACAAATATAGACCCAATAAAAACAGAATAAAAATAAAACATAGAATCAGCCATTGGCTCATTAAAATAGCATCCTCATAATTCACTGAAGCTCAACATTTTCAGTGCGATTTATAATAATGCCCATTTTTAACAATTCATATATCTGATCAATAACCTGGAATTTAAACCAATGATGCTTCCCTTCAGCCATAACATCCTTGGCTACTGCATTATTCTCATACTTTATCTTTATAGAATAAAGATGTTCCCTTATTCCATCTTTGATTTTAGGGTTACACTTCCCTATGTAGAATGTTGAGCACTCAACACAGTGGGCTAGATAGACCACATCCTTAGTACTGCAATCTGCCTGTACTTTAAAATAAAACATCTGCCCATCACTAGGGCTGATAAAACTGGCATCAATGTCAATCTGAGTACAATAGCAACAGCCACCACATGGAGTGGAACCTCTGGAAGTATAGTTCCCATCGGTACCTCTATGCCTACCTGGGTAGCATAGTAATTGCTTAAGATTTTTCTTGTTTCTATATCTAAACCTGGGTCTATCACCCACTACTGCCTTAATCGTATGATCTGCAAGTAAGATAGGCCAATGTTTACAAAAAATTTCAGTAATGGCATCTACATCATTACAATATTCTACTGAGATAGCCAGTGGATAGATATTTACCCTTGAATATTCTTGCGGGTCATAAATCTCCCCAAAGTATGGTCTAGCCTTAGTAGATCTCAGTTGTGTACTGACATGTATTCCTAGGTCAACAGGTAGACAGTAGCCTTTCATTCGACACTCATATTGCTAAATTAGTTAGGAAGACCTTCTACATTGCCCACCTTATCATGAAGGGATTCACATCTAGATCAAGGGAAGTCATAGTCTCCCTATACTCATCACTCATCAGACCAATGATTGAGTACAATGCCCCATTCGGAATGTATCTGACCCGACACTTGCAGCAGCTGGAGAGACCACAAAAGTTCCTCACCAAAAGGATAAAGGGTCTCAAAAATCTGTCTTATGCTGCC
Organism: Protopterus annectens; assembly: GCF_019279795.1. NCBI lineage: Eukaryota > Metazoa > Chordata > Ceratodontiformes > Protopteridae > Protopterus > Protopterus annectens. Next base: position 608,042,142 of record NC_056737.1, on the reverse strand, counting down.
CGACTGAAAGAACTCCAGTTATATTCAGTTGCTTACCGCTTGCTCAGAGGTGACCTATGCCTGACATACAAGGCCATGTCAAACCCAGATTTGATGAACATGCTTCATCTCAAAAATCTAGATCCCTCAGAGCCACAAGGGCGGAGACTTAAACCTCGACACGGTTATTAATAGGACGTGCTGGAGGGATAGATTCATCACCCAAAGACTCCCTATGCTGTGGAACAAAATCCCGGTTTATGTGAGGGAGAGCACCTCGCTGGCCTTGTTCAAGAGGAATCTTGACCAATGGATGGGAGATCGCAGATACACCCCAGGGGTTACCTCAGTGTCACTGCTGACAGAGGCACAGCAAAATAATGGGCATAGTTTCTCCAAACTAAAGGGGTGGCGTAAGCCACAAAACTATGGGCTAGGCTTATAAATGCCCTCGGGCAGATAGCCTAGTATGAACCTATGAACCTCTCTCCTTCTATACCCCCTTCTATTAAATTGTATTTTCAAATTGTCTATCTCCTTGTTAAATCCCACATCCTTTGCATCAAGTCTGGAGCCTCGCATCTCTTGCACCTTAATGATATTATGAAAGACATGGGGTGGGTGCATACTTGTCCGATGTAAAAACAAATTCCTGTGACACTCCTTCCTAAATAGACATGTATTAGAAGACCTATCTGTTGATCTATCCACTCTGATATCTAAAAACTCAATAGTGGATGATGAATAGGTAACATAAAACCTCAAAAACGAGGTAGTACCATGTAAATATTGTATAAATCAAGTCAAATCATTAACACTCCCTGTCCAGAGCATATAGATATCATCCACAAATCTATTATAAAAACTAATGTAACTGGAGAAACAATGTTCACTAAAAACGAACATATTCTCCCATTGTGCCATAACCATATTGACGTAGCTATTGGTACACAAAGTGCCCATGGTTACGCCAGAGTGCTAAGCATAATAACTTCCATCAAATAAAAACACATTATTTTCAAGAATGACCTCAATCAAGAGGCAGATCAAATCTATGTGTTTTTCATCATATTCACTATGGGAGTGCAAATACTTGCTCATGTAATCAATTCCTACATTATTTAGTATGACAGTGAATAAGGGCTGGACGTTCATCATTACCATCAAACAATCAAATGGTATATCTACCGAGTGTACATGCTTATACAAGTTTTGTAAAAAATGTTTTGAGTCTCGCAAGACCACCTCAGATGCATTCAGAACCGGTCCCAACTTCTTTTCAACAAATATAGAACAAGGTTCCATCACCCACAATACACCCGCTACTATAGGTCTAAAAGGGGGTGTCACAGGATCTTTATGGATCTTTGGTAAACCATGAAAAGTGGGAATACATGGCAACTCAACGGTTAAGTACACCATATCAATATTAATACAATCACTCAACCAACATTCTTGTACAATATCATATACATGGGAAATCATACATTTAATCCCCTCTGCATCAATCCCAACATAAGTAGACGTATCAATTAACAGCCTTAATACACTCAAAATAATAACTCATCAATTACTACAATCTCCCCGCCTTTATCAGCAGGACGAATCACAACGTTAGCTTCATTTCGTAATGCATTTAATGCATCCCTTTCAACAGCAGATAGGTTATTAAAGTTACGTCTCCTATTGTCATCAAAGACAGCTCTGAAATCATCCTCACAAAGCCTAAAAAAGGCTTCCACCAGAGGGTGATTTTGTGGCATAAAGGTTCTTGGCTTTTAGAAGACATAGTCCTGACTCACACCGTTGTCAGGAGAAATAAGTTTTAACATCAGATTTCTACTAAAGAGTCTTAAGTCAATTAGTGTATTTGCTTCATCCACTCTACTAGCAGGAATAAAGGAAAGGCCTTTTCCCAGCACCGACATTTCAAAAACAGTCAAAGTTCTACTAGATAAATTATAGACTAGGGACTGTTCACATTCTGCCACATCTTTTTTATTGTCCTGTTGCCCCCTATCTCCAAGGGTTGCTTCCTTTTTCTTTTCCCTTGCTGTTGTATTTGGTGTGGGGACGAATTGTTTCCCAACCGTATTGCTAGGGGTAGGCAGGAAAAAACTTATTTCTAGATTGGTATTTGATGCTATTTAATGGAGCTGTTTTTACCTTTTCATTTATCTGATGAAGCGATGTAGGGATTAACTGTGAAAGTGCTTATTCCTTTAATAAAATAACAGTGAATACAGTGTTCTTGCCATTTGTTTTTCTGCCGTGTGTTCCAGATACAATTTCGTTTGCTCTTTGGACTGGCTTTGTTTTTTACATCTGGATTAAATTGAGTGTTTATTATAAGATAGAGGTTGAGCCACCTGAGGTGAGAAGAACAAAGCAATGAGAGTACATAGTACCTCCCTGATGTCATATGCACTATGTCTAAGACATTGTAATGAGGTACAATTAAAGAATACTGGCAAGTAGCAGCTAAATAAACAAGAAAATGGAAGTGAAAAAAGGGAAGGGATTACGTTGAGTAAGGATGAGCATTACCAACACAGCAAAATCAACTCATCTGAACTTCAAGGTGTTAATGCTCAATGCCAGGAGCCTAAATAAAAATTACACTCCTCCCAAGCCATCCTCACACTTGAGAATATAGACATCTAGGAAGTTAACTAGACATGGTTTAAATCAGCAGACAGTACCGCAGTAACTTTTCTCAAAAGTGCTACACAAGAGCAAGAAACTACAAGCAGAAGACAGAGTCCATATGACTCGAAAATGAATACTTACTCAGGCACAAACTTGTTATAGAACAAAAATTGTGTTTATTACAGTCCTTTGTAAAAACTGTTTACAATTAAAAAAATGAGTATATTCAACATAACAAAATGTCTCCAACTGTCTAATCAATAAAAACAAGTCTGTTGACATAAATATGAACTTTCCCACTACCTCTGTTACCACTGTGGTGGATATGGGCATCCTGAAGCAATGCAGAAATTGCCTCATGCCTAGTGATGGCCAGTTAATTCTCAAACAAACTGATATGGTATGTGAGAGATGTATTTACACAACGTTACTGGAGGCAAAGCTGTCACATAAAAGAACTCCTAGGTTGTCAGTAGTACATACGCTACACCCATCACACACAGTTCAAAGCAGACACATAGACCCACATATGCTGAGGCAATTAAATGTAAACTACCTAAACCCCAAAGACCTCTGAGACAAAGTACACATAACATACCCCCTCAGCATCCCTGAACACACTCTTTCAAAATAACATCCACATCAGCACATACAGCCATATGTGATACAGCCTCTACTTCTAAGCTCACAAGGCAAGCCACCACGGAATGCAACATTGTAGCTATTGGAGACTCCACCGAGAGACACACTGATGTCCCCCTTACCAGGCCGAGTAAGAAGAAAGTCACAGTCAGTTGCTTATCAGGAGCCAAGATCCATCATATTATGCATGTACTCAGGTCATTGCATCACAAGTAGCAGTATGACTCTGTCACAGCCCATGTGGGTATAAATGACTTGAGACGTACCTCCCTAGAGTATATGAAGACAGACATCATGGAGCTCTTAGAATATGTGTCCCAAGCTAGTAGGAGCCTAGCAATGAGCAACATTTTACCTTCTTCAAGGATTATGCTACAATATGAAAAAAAGGTGAATAAATTAAAAAAAATTGGCTTACTTTCTGGTGTCATTCTAAGGGGGTGCAGTATCTGTCAGCATGGAAGGAGATGGTCAGCAGACCACACTGCTTTGCCAGGGATGGTCTGTACCTCTCCCCTCTAGACTTTTTAATATTAGCTAAAACATTGTCTTCCCCCATAGTGGCTTTTTTAGGCAATGCCAGACTGAAAATAATTAAAAAATAGCAAATCAAAACCAAGAAAATCTAAAGGTGTTACTACTCAGTGCTAGGTGTCTAAACAAAAACCTCACTGTCTAGAAGCTCTCTTTACCTTAAAGAATACAGATGTATGTGTGGTCACTGAGATACGGTTTAAAGCCACAGATACAGAGCAGTTACTACACAGACAGGGACTAAAGGTGGAGGGGTCTCAATTTACATAATAAATATACCTCAAGGCTGGTAAACATCATGATGCACTTGAGTCTCTCCACGTTCAGATCACCAAAAGCAAAATCCCATACCATTTTCTTGCAAGCTGTAGGCTCCCTCTTATGACCTAGGAGACCTATAATATGCATTTAAGCTTACTGAAAATACTCACCATCCAACCCAATGCCATATTCAAGGGTGACTTAAAATTACTCCAGTATTAAATGGGAATCATATATGACACCAAATGTACAGGTACAGAGACTCTTAGATTTTTTTAAACACAAATTTCCTGGACCAGATTATCATCACGCTGACCAGAGGCACAAATAAGCCGGATCTTGTCCTTGCTAATATGGCAGACTGCTGCAAATCACCTAGGGTAATGTCCACTCTGGAATGGTCAGACCACAAAATGGTCTCCTTCAAAGTAAAAATAAAACCCAGAACCCCAGCTAATCATAGAATGTACAGGAACTACTCTAAGACTAACTTCCTACTATTAAGTGATAACTTGACAGAATTTCAAGCCCCCGTAAACCATGAGAACACTGCTGTCTGTGCACAGCTGTTCACAAAAAATTTATACAAGTATGTTAATAGTTGCATAGTGGCAGCTGTACTCACCAGGAATAAGTACAGAACTAGCTCAAAAAACAAGCCATCACGGTGGAATCACATCATTAGGCTGTATAGCAGAAGGAAGTACACAGAAACTCAACATGTGAGAGACGCAACTATATTAAAAACTTTCAATCCATATTATCTCACATGCCAGTCAATACATCTGACACTGAGTGGGTTGTCAGCACGCACACCTTACCACCTACTCCATCCAAACCCACATCACATATACCTACATATGTGGAAGTCTTCGCCAGAAACTTACCTAAACACCGTAGACCTCCCAAACACAAGCATGCTATACATAATACTCTCTCTGCAGAACACAATACACACTAACTCATGCAGAACACAATACGCACTAGCTCATGCACCACTGTCTCATCTATCAAGCCCATAAGGCTAAACACTAAACCTAACAAAAGTCACAGGTGAGTCAATCGTGAGACACACAGATGTCCCTCTCACCAGGCTGGATAAGGAAAAGGTTACAGTCAGCTGTGTGTCAAGTCCCAGGATCCACCATATCAATCATGCACTCAAGTCTGTCAACAGCAGATACTGTTATGAGTCTGTCATAGTCCATGTTGGTGTGAATGACTTGAGACGTACCTCTCTGGACTACAAGAAGAGAAACATGACTGACCTCTCGGACTATGTGTCTCAGGCAGATATGTCTCTAGCCTTAAGCAGCATTTTACCTCCACCTAGAATGATGCCTCAATATAAACAGAAAATTATTAAATTCAATAATTGGCTTTGTTTTTGGTGTCATTCTAAGGAAACCAGATCTGTCTGCCTGGGATGACATGATTGACAGACCTCGATGCTTTGCCAGAGATGGTCTTCATCTGTCAACCCTGCGATTCCGGCTACTGGCTAAGGCTCTTGTCACCCTCATAATGCCTTTTTTTAAACACAGTGTTACAAGGACAGAACTCCTGATGTACAAATACCAACCAAAAACAACCACAAGGTCATGCTGCTAAATGCTAGGAGTCCTAACACGAAACTGCAGTCAGTGGAATCCATCCTTATCCTGGATAATGAAGCATTTGTACAGTCAAGGAGACCTGGTTCAAGGGCATGGAGAGCACCACAGCCATAAGGGGTTACACCTCCTTCCACATGTTCAGACCACAAACTGAAAGCAAGATTACTAAAGGAGGCTGTGTATCGATATTCATCAAAGATAAATACACCTCCAGATTGGTTAAACAATATCACACCCTTCAGGTGCAATTAAATGTTGGTAGGGCACCTATTCAAGTTATTGCAAGCTACAGAACCTCCTCCATGAATCAGGACACCCACTCTGCCTATTTGAATCAACTTGAGTCTATCAAGATACATTCGAACACCATGATTTTGGGTGACTTTAGTACCCTATCATTGACTGGGTGAATTACTTGTGCTCAAACTCACCTGCCCCAAGGTTCCTTGACTTTGTCAACTCCAATGCTCTAGACCAGCTGGTTGACAGCCACACTAGGGGAGCCAAGATCCTGGATCTGGTGCTTAGAAATATGGGAGACCACTGTAGCACTCCCACTTTGAGTTCATCCCTGGTGAGATCTGACCATAAATCAGTCTCATTTGAGGTAACTATCACACCTGACCCCCCCCCCCCAGCAGCAACTAGCCAAAAAACTTCTCCAAAGCAGATTATAACCTTCTATTGGATGATATAAACAGCTTCAATGCACCTACCCTCTCAGACGGAGCCAGTAACCATACCGAGCTCTATACCAGTGCCCTATACAAGCACGTGTATAACTGCATTGACTCAGCAGTACCTGCTATGACCAAAACAAGCTCTTAAAGGAAGAGAAACACTGCCTGGTAGACAACCACCATTAACAGGCTTTACAATAAAAGGAAGAAACTGCTATCCAAGAGTAAGAATCAGTGGGCTGTAAACTGGAGACACTCCCTCCTCAGCTTAACTAAGCAAATAAGGCTTCTTGTGAAGTCCTCCAAGTCAAACTACAAATCTTTAGTTACATCCATAACCTAAAAGGTAAGGCCCAGATTTTTGCAGAACTGGTAGTTAATGGTAACACATATACTGAGCCGGTGGACATAGTTAACCTGCTAGCCAACAGGTTCATTGAAAACTTCACTTCCCCGACACTGCCACAAGTACTTCATGACATCTCTATCACCTGTCTCCAAACTTGCATCTATAAAGAGCAGCTTGTAAACGCCCTAAGAACAAAACAGAGCATCAATGGGATCTGATAATATCCCAGGCTGCATCTTACATGGGCTCAAACAAGAATTAGCATCACCATTGGTTACTCTATTCAAACACAGTCTAAACATAGGCTTCATCCCAGCTGAATGGAAAACAGCCACAGTTGTCCCCCTGCACAAAGCTAGTGCTTCTGCTGACCCCAGGAACCATAGACCTATTAGCCTGACTAGCCTTATCTGCAAGGCCATGGAGAGAAACATCATGGACCTTATCAACAAAGATGTAGGTAATCTCCAAACACTAAATCCGGCCCAGTTTGGATTTTTCAAGGGAAGATCATGTCTGTTAAAATTCTTTGAGACAGCCACAAGGGTGCTAGATGAGGGAAAATCTATGCATACAGCCTACGTAGACCTAGCCAAGGCATTTCACACTATCCCTCACTCAAGCATCATTGACAAACTCTCCCAGCTCGTAAGGTGGGTTGCGAACTGGCTCACTGATGTGACCCATACAGTCAAAATAAGAGAATCCACCTCCAACAGCAGATCCGTAATCAGTGGAGTTCCACAGGGATTGGTCCTGGGACCTCTACTGTTAGGAATCTATTTATCCGAAGTACAAGCTAAAACCAAGGGACTGTGGCTGTGAAAGTTTACTGACGACTGCAAACTGGGTGCTGTCATAGAATTTCCAAATTATGTCAATGTCCTTCAAGAACTTCTTACACAAACAAATGATCGGTGTCAAAGTCATGGCCTCAAACTCAATGCAAAAACATGTATTATCATCTCTTTCGGTAAGAGCAATGCTCCTGCAAATTACTAAATCAATGGCCATACCCTAAGTATGTACTCAGCGATGAGAGATCTGGGTCCTCAAGTTTTACAGCAACCTTGGCTTTGCTCACCACATCTCCACAGTGGTAAGAAGGGCATTCCATATGGCTAATCTCACAAGTAAGAGCATTGCTTCGAGAAAAAGTGAAGTTATCACCTGCCTGTACTCTTCACTCAGACCAATAATTGAGTATAATGACTCTTTTAGTATGTACCTTTCAAAGCACCTGAAGCAATTGAAGAGACCACAAAGGTTCCTCACAAGCAAAATTCAAGGTCTTCAGCAGCTGTCCTATGAGGATCAGCTTAAATCAGTGTCACTTTATTCTGTTTCATACAGACTGCTCAGAGGTGATCTCTGCCTTGCATATAAGGTCATTTCTGACCCTGCTTTATTGGAAATGCTGCACATCCAGAAGTCAAATGGCACACTGGTTATTCACTCTAAAAACCTAAACCTGGTATGTGACATCAACAGAACCTGTTAGAGGACATATTTGTCTCCCAGAAGTTACCCAACCTTTGGGATAGCTCCCATTTCACCTCAAACAGAGCACTTCATTGATCTTCAAACACAGTCTGGACACTTTAACAACCAACATCAGCAAAAAAACAAATACCGCACGTACAACAAGCCAAAGAGATAAACAATGAAAGTTTAAGACCTGCTGTTATACAGAATAAAGCAGAGGACTTTAACATTTACAATTTTTCTTGTATTGATATAGAACCTACTTTGGTCGAACTCCTTGCTAAGGGACAAACTTTTGTCCCCAGCAAACATATGGACCTGGTACAATGCATTAAAGATCTTAAACTATTTGTTAGAAAACTAAATCTTAACTTACTCTTAGGAGATTCTCCAGTATTAACTAACCCACTTAAAGTGGTTAGTGAATACAACCCTACTTTACATCCAACACTGCATATGTTTGAACAATTAATGGAATTAGACTTACGTAGTATAAATAGTAGCCCACATAACAAAATTTTCTGTAAAATATGGAAACATAGTAATATCAGTAGTGATGAAATAACAGCTTTGTCTCTTTTTAAAACACTTGATATTAGAGCTATTAAGCCAGACAAAGGAGGTGGGCTGACTTTATTTAACAACTATGATTATGTTAATAGAGTAGAGAAAATTTCGAACAATGAAACATATAAAAAAGTGTCTGTTAATGAGGTGAATACTGCTTATACAATGATTAAGGGTTACTATAGTGATTTATTTATGGATGGACATATAGATTTAGATACATACCAATATATTACTATAAACTGGCCAAATATCCCTATTATGTTTGCAACGCCTAAAATACATAAAAATATTTCGAACCCACCTTTTAGACCGTTAATAGATGGACGAAACTCTATTACTTATGCATCTGCTAAATTAGTAGATAGCATCTTGAAAAAACACCTGGTGACGGAACCACAAGTCTGTAAAGACTCGTGGTCTTTCCTAGGGAATCTTGACAATACTCCTTACAGAGAAGGATATAATTTCGTCACTATCGACGTAATAGATTTGTATACGTCCATTCCTCACCTAGAAGCTACTGAATGGGTAAACTTATTTCTTATTAAGAAAGGAGCACCAGCTAATGAAATATTTACAGTTACAACTTTATTAGACATCATTTTGACAAATAACTTTTTCACGTTTAACAACAAGTTATACTTGCAAAGACGTGGCGTTGCAATGGGATCCCCATGTGGGGCTAGTTTAGCTAATACGGTAATGGCGTATTGGGAAAATTATTACATCTTTCAGAATACCGAGTGGACTTCACACATACAGTACTACACTCGGTTTCTTGATGACATTTTTATTTTATTTCAGGGAGACAAGAGAACAGCAGAAGACTTCTTATGTTATTTGAACAATACTACAGATTTTCTTAAATTTACTCTAAACTTTCAAATACAGTCTATAAATTACTTGGATGTAAATTTATGTAAAGATCAAGTTAACAAGCAGTATTTTTCTAAAATACACAGAAAAGACATCTTCTGTAACTCTTACCTTCACTATACAAGCCTTCACCCTTATTCACAGAAGAAGGCTATAGTGAAGGGACAGCTTATTCGGGCAGCCCGTATGACTACTCTTCCTAGGGATTTTGAATTAGAGTGTGATCTTTTGACAACATTCTTTTTTGAGAGAGGTTACCCAAATGAGTTAATAAATGAGATGGTTCAAGAAGTAAGATATAAAAGAGACAACGGTATACTATTACCCATTCTTAATCAAGGTGACAACAAATGTCCTAACATAGAAACTATAGTCAACCTTGATAACCCAATAATAGAATCAGAAACATTGGATAATGAAGTACAACATACCAACGACTTCCAAATACGCTTTATTACAACATACAGTATGGACAGTATTATTATTAAAAAGATACTTTTTAAAAATTGGACTATAATACAACAAGATAGAAACATCAACTCTAAATTCTTAGAACACCCTAGAGTTGTATACAGAAAGGGTAAAAACATGAAAAACATACTGGAGACAAACACAACAAATAGTTTTAGTGGAAGAAAAGGTATGGTAAACTGTGGAAGCTGCAATATGTGTAAGCACATGTGTTGTGGAGAATTTGCTACTATTAATAATATAAAATACAAAATAAAATATAAATTTAACTGTAACTCAAAACTTATAGTATATGTAGCTTTATGTACATTATGTTTAGCTTTCTATATAGGAAAGACTGAAAAGCACTTTAAAGAAAGAGTCTATGAACATACATATGCTATATTAAACAACAAGTTAGAAAATGCTTTATTTAAACACATTTCAGCTAACCCAGGTCATAATTTTAAGTTTATGGCATTAGACCAAATTCAAACTAATATTAGAGGTGGCCCTTACAACTTATTATTAGAAGATCGCGAATTGACATGGCAGTGGCGGACTAATGCCTTTGTAAAACCAGGTCTAAATGACCATTGTAACATCAACTGTTTGCTGAAACTAAGGAGTTTAGATAGAAAATAAAATATAATAAATAGAATAAAATAACATCTTTACACCTTGTAGGGTATATATAAACTTTACATATAACATAAAATATACAATAAACACATATATTAATTATAACTATAAATAATAATTGACAACAGAATAAAGAAAACTATATCCTGTAAAGCACAATAAAATATGAAGTTGTTTGTGTATTACAGGGCTTCTAAAAGAAGACAGGATATTTAATATAGCTTTTTATTTACTGGTATGGGTATTTGAATCTTTGTGTATTTAGTTCATATGAAGTAACATTTAAGCATATAAATAGAATACATTTGAATTCGATAGTTTTTAAATTAAAATTAACTTTTAGGTAATTAAGTTGATCTAATAGTAATAGTATTGTATTACTTTAGTAAAGTTTTCTATATGTGACTGTATGTTTTTATTATTGTATTTAGTAAGTTGGAACAAGTAATGTGCATACATAATATTGCATTTATTGTGAGTTGGTGCCTATTGAACATTGTAATATACCATATTACTTTAAATATGAATTGACTTTTAATTGATTTGCTTAAGTGATTGTAGTATAAATACTTAATTAGGAATAGCTAATTATGTCTGAGGAAGTTGCTCAAACATTGAGCGACGAAAAGCGCTTTACACTCAATAAATTTGTTTTGCTTTTATCTTCTGTGGTTCGTTGGACTTAGCTTTTTCAAGTGGATTTGTTTGTTCTATTAACCTGGTTTGTTAGAACCTGTTGGAGGGACATATTTGTCTCCCAGAAGTTACCCAACCTTTGGAATAGCTCCCATTTCACCTCAAACAGAGCACTTCATTGATCTTCAAACACAGTCTGGACGATTGGATGGATAACCATGAATTCACCTCAGGAGTTCCACCTGTGTCCCTCTTGGACAGGGGCAATAGGTGCTGACTGTGGTAGCAAGGGTAAAATTTGGCTAGGCTTCTAAGGGCCCTTGGGCCATTCACCTAGTACCTTCTTATGATCCTCTGGCAAAAAATTAAGAGGTGTAGCACCCAGCAGGATAAATGCACTCTCAAATTAAACATATTACTCAGAAAAATAATGTCTACCAAAGCCAAATTTGAAGTAAATTTGGCCTCCCAGACCAAGGACAACCGCAAGGCATAATTTAGCTGTGTCCACAACCTCAGAAACAATACACAAATGTGTGAAGATCTCATTGTTAATACAGCCACATCTACTGAGTCAGAAGATATAGCAATAATATTGGCAGACAAATTCACCTCTAACTTTGGCCCTCTCTCCCTCTCAACCTCTTTCCAGGTAATATAATCAAATATAACCACCCCGGCTATCACTAGGGAACAGATCCTCAATGAGCTCTCTAAGGCCAGCAACACTGCATTGATGGGCACACACAGTACCTCAGGATGGCTTCTAAATAGCATGAAACCTGACCTATCAGGCCTTCTGGATTGCTATTTAAACTGTAGCCTCCAAACAGGCTTCATGCCTAATGAATGGTGAACAGCAAAAGTCATCCCTCTGCCCAAAGGTGGACTATCTAGAGACTCATACGTCTCACTAGTCTCATATGCAAATCCATGAAAATAATTATTGTGTAAATTATCAATAATGACACAGAAAACCTCCAGACACTGAAACCAACCCAGCTGGGTTTTGTCAAGGGAAGCCCTTGCCTACTCAACCTAGTGGACTTCTTTGAGAAAGTCACCAGAGCAATGGATGAGGGGAAAATGGTTAACACTGCTTACTTTGACCTGGCCAATGCATTTGACCCAATACCCCACTTGAGCATAGTCGACAAACTCAAGAGGTTACGTGTAAATCTTTATGTCACCTGGTGGATAGCCAGTTGGCTCACACACACACACACACACACACACACACACACACACACACACACACACACACACACACATATATGTGCATTTGCAAGTGTATTACATACATGTGTATCTCTTTTATATATAATATACACACACACACACACACATATATACATGGAAACATGTACATATACACTGAGCAAACAGACAGATGTAGTCACACTTGCATCATATACACATACACACACTGGCAGACTGAAATAACCAACCATAATATAGCCAATAAATAGAACTAAAGAAAATAGGAGAAAATGGGAGAAAATAGCAAGTATTTACTGAAATAAATACACACAAGTGTGGTAAAACTTGTAACATGTAATAAATAAAACAAACACTACTTAAAGCATAAAACACCGTAATAAAAGTTTTAATTAGTCCCATATATAAAAATGTACACTTACCTGTATGTCCAGTTGTGTGGTATAAGTAGGTTATGTGAAATCCACTCTCTACAGTTGATTTCATCTCCAGATGACCTTAACAAACTCTACATACAACCTGACCATCCACAGCCATCATCTCTTACACTTGCCACAACAGGACCATTGCTTCTATGCCCACCTTCTATGAAGCCTTTTGAGTCTTATTCATAAACCTACTGTCACCAGCAAAAATAACTTGTAAATAACAATACTACTATTACTACTACTACTAATAATAATAATAATAATAATAAATGTAGTAGACTCTCTTGTAATGTTTTATTGTGACCGTGAGTTCTCAACTGAGCTGAATTCAGTAGACACTAAAAGTCATCATTTACTTAAAAAAAATACCCGACTACATTCCACCCCCACCACCCAACTCTGAGAAAAAAAAAGAAAATTAACCATCATTTTCCCACAGGACGTTTCCAGGAAATGCCTAAATTTAGTACTTTGTGATTAATGTATTACCATGTAAATAAAGTCAAATAAATAAAAAATGCATTGAATCAATAAAGACATTTTAAACAACCCATCATCTAAGCTTCTAAACAAGCCAACAGAGATTTAAATATTAAGCACAAAATATCTTCACACCCTAAGTTGTCTCATTGGGGGACCACTGGTGTGCTAAATCAATCCTATTAAATGGTAAATAGCAATCCTAAGTGCTGATCTTTGAATGCATGTGAATAGGTTTCTGTACAACACAGCCCAACCCATTAGCACATCATTACAGCCTGCAATCCCATCATTGCCATTTACAACATAGATACATGGTTCCTCCAAAAGGATAACATTCACAACTGGGTCTCTTTGAAGGTACTGAATATCACAACACTCCCTCCTAAATCTTGAAGCCTTGCTACTAAATATATGCTGCATTCGTCAAATGAAACAGTTTCTTTCCAGTCATAAGTCATAAATGTACAATCGCACATACCTAGGAAACATGTATCATTAAGACACTAAATATTGTAACTCAAAATACAGACAAGATAAAAAGTAGTAAAAACAACAAAAAAAAAATCTAAAATAAACAATCAAGCTAACAAGGAGACCCTCCTAAAACAGCTTATATATTGCAGCTCTTTTCCTGCCTATACACTGTACACACACACAAACACACACACACACACACACACACATACATATATATATATATATATACACACACACACACACACACACACACACACACACACACACATACATACACACACAGTATAACATGTATTACTTATAGCAAAACTTAATTTAACATAAACAATGTGCTTCCTTCCTTGCTGCATACATTACAATTGATCTATAATTATTATGCTACATTTTTACACTATATACAGCCCCCTTCTATACCAATACATGAACAATAATTTTACTATTGCCCTGCATTGCTGAATACCCAACTGCATCCTCAGTGCACTCCTACTTAGTATGCTACAGTCTAATGAACATTGTAACCCTGACGCAATGCTGTTATACTTACAGAATCCCAGATGCCCATGTGACTGTAAACCTAGAATCTACTGCACATCTACATGTCCTTTCAAAGTGCTGGAACCCTGCAATTGCCCTGATAATCATCTACCTATAAAGCTGCGAAATAAACTTCCCTGTATCCATGCAGTCAGTTCACTGACATTTCATAGCACATCTGATCCACATATGTCTATTAAGCTTATAATGCAATCCTCACCTGCTTACCTGTGTATGCTTTTGTACTGTTTAACCACAAACCGTTTAACCGCAAATGTAATACCGGATTTTAAAAGCCAGTATTGCACTGAATAAAGATCGTGATCATATTGATGATTGTGTTTTTCTCTGTCAAACCACCTCAACTACACTACTGACACAGGCAGGGGAAACATTTATAAAATTTATGAAAAAAAAATGTCTGGAGACCGGGAGCATCTTATCTCACTGAGTAAGCACGGGCATCGGATCTTGCAAGTTCATGCCTCTCAACTGTCCAGATTTCCCTCTCCCGTTTCTGTTGGGTTTGGTGTAGATTTACAGGGGAATTAACTGTGCTGTTTTTTACATGTTAGACCCATGGTCATGATTACGTTCTTTAGAGCTAATCACATTTTGCAGTTTTAAAAACTGACCACTTTATATCAGAATGCCTGTCTTTTCAGCCGAGATGCTCACCAACCAAGGAATCGTAGCCTGGTATGCATCCAAGCATGACAGAACTGTGCACTTGCCTAGCATCACATCAGGAAATGGATGCAGCTGTTATTTATTAAAGAAACATTTTTTTTTCTTTTTTTGTACTTTAAACTGTACCAAACTGCTTGCTACAATGTAACAAGCAGATTTAACAGTTTAGACCACACACGGAGCGCAGCAGCGCTCAGGTTTAACCGCAAATGTAATACCGGCTTTTAAAAGCCGGTATTACCTTAAACAATGATCATGATTATTGTCTTTTTCCCTGTCAAACCACCCCAGCTACACTACTGACAGAGGCAGGAGAAACACATAAAATGTATGAAAAAACAAACAAACAAACAACATTCTACGGAGGTCCAGAGCATCTAGTCTCACCGTAAGCACTGAGATCGGCTCTTGCAAGTTAAGATGTCATGCCCCTGAAATCTCCAAATGTTTGTCTCACATTTTGAGTGTGTTCCTAAGAGAATTTGTGGTTTTGTAATTTTTGGCAAATCAGTAAAGATTGAACTTACTAAATAATGACAGGCATTTGAGTTTCAGACAACATATCCTTCAAAAAATGTATAGTAACACCATATCTTTTTATTCTAGCAACATTCTAAGTTTCTAAGAGCAGTATTTAAAATGTGCCCTTATTTTTGGATCTGTACCCCCCCCCCCATTATTTTTGTCTTTGTTCAAAAGCAAAGGAAGAAACAAGTACGGAGCACTATCTAAAGCAGGGAACACAAGCGTTGAGTGTCTTATCCCAGAGGGAAGTAAAACAGGACTGGAATACAGGTCTGCACACGTTAAAAAAAAAAAAACAATGTGGTGGGTGTGATTCTTAGAAGGTCATTACTGATGTTACAAACAGGGAGGTGATTAGCTAAGTGGGTGGCAATGTTTTCAGCTTCGGTCCGAAGCCGAAATGCAATTTTAGCTATGAGATAGTGTACCTTTAAAAACTGCAAACCTGAATCTGGAAGACCTACTGGAATAGACTTTCTCGTTACAAAGGCTAGAATATGCCCTACCCAATAACTAGGCTGAATTCCTCCCAAAATACTAATACCCTCCAATTCACTGCTGGCCTTCTAAAGACTATGTTAAGGGGTGGGAAGAGTCAGTTGGCCAGCTATCGGGCATTGAACTACGTTCCTGTTTTCCTTGGCAACAGAACTTTTAGTTATGTACTCACCATAACTTCAGATGTTTGGGATCCATCTCGCCTACATTCTGAATGATGGGTTCGGAGCCGATCCCTCGGCTCCGACTTATGCCAAAGAGCGAAGTCTCTTATTGGCTGAGCTTACTATATCCCAGGATGCACCACCAACAGTCCCCCAGATCTAGTTTGTCCGCATACATGCACACATGCATACCCTGCTTATATAACATCGTCAGATGAAACAAGATAAAAACAGTGGAGCTCAAAACCGTTCTATCTCTTCTGATCTGCAAGGCAGGGGAAGGAGGGTGGGTATCAGGAATGTAGTGAGATGGATCCCAAACATCTGAAGTTATGGTGAGTACATAACTAAAAGATGTTATGTGATCCTATCGCTACATTCTGAATGATGGGACAGCGTCCTAGCTCCTGAATCCTGGGTGGCTCACTGGAAAACACTCCTGAGTACCGTGGAACCAAATGAAGCTCGTCCTTTAGATGCCACATCCAATTTGTAGTGGGAAATGAAAGTGTGCGGGTTGGACCAGGTAGAGCACAAATTTCCGAAATAGCAAGCTTGGAATGAAAAGCTATAGAGGTAGCCATAGCTCTGGTAGAATGAGCTTTGATAGATGATGCGAGTTGCTTATTTGAAGAAGAATAGGCCTGAGTTATGCAATCTCTGATCCATTTTGAGATTGTAGCTTTTGTGATGGTTTGGCCCAATTTATTATCTGAGAATGACACAAACAACTGGTCTGACTTACGAAGTTGCTGGGTCCTGTCTAAATAGAATCGTAATTGCCTGTGAACATCCAACTTATGGAGAGTATATTCTGCCTCATTAGAGAATTTTGGAAAGAAAACTGGTAGTTCTAGGGATTGTTGAAGACAGAAACTAGAGCAGACCTTTGGGACAAAGGATGGATTAGGCCTAAGAGATACTCTATCTTTGTGGAATATCAGATATGGTGTTTTAATAGACAGGGCTTGAAGCTCTGAGACTCTTCTTGCTGAAGTAATAGCCACTAGGAAAGCCGTTTTCCATGACAGATATTTTAATTCGCATGTAGCAGCCGGTTCAAAGGGGAGATGTTAATGCGAAGCACTAAATCAAGATCCGAGGTGCAGGATGAAAAACTGGTGGTCTTAACAGACTCGCACCTTTAATGAATGTTTTGCATAGCCTGCTGCTCATCAAAGGAGGATCCGTAGATTCATGGAATTTAGAAATAGCAGCTAGTTGAACTTTAATAGTTGAGACAGAAGATCCTTGATTAAATAGGGATGTTAAGAATTTCAAAACTTCTGGGACAGGAGCAGTGATAGGGTCTAAGCCCTTGAGTTGAGCCCAGATAGCAAACCTCTTCCACTTACTGAGGTACAATTTGTTAGTGGTGGGTTTATGGGCGAAGACAAAATGTGAGCGACTTCGGGTCTAGTGTGTGGCTTCTGACTAAGGTCGGAAGTGGAGGAGCCAAGCTGTCAATTTCAGAGATTGAAGAGAGTGATGCCAATGTCCCGACTGATGGATTAGCAAATCCGGGATCAGGTCTAAGGTCCACGGATCGTCCACTGCATGCTTTTCAGGTAAGGAAACCATATCTGACGAGGCCAGTATGGGGCAATCAGAATCATTGAAGACCTTAGCTGGGAAGCTTTTTGAATGACTTTGGGAAGGAGTGGGATTGGAGGAAAAGCATAAAGCAACCCTGTTGGCCAGGGTTGGGCTAGAGCATCCATGGCCGGTACTTCCTGATGTGGAATCAAAGAGAAGAATCTTTGGCACTTGGTGTTCTGTGGAGTCGCAAATAGATCGCACGCCGGCGTCCCCATCTTTTGAAAACCTGGGCTGCGCGGTTTAGAGACCATTCGTGAGGAGAGAGAATTGTCCTGCTTAATTTGTCCGCCAATACATTTGACTTTCCGGGATATGGGTCCACACTCTCATGGCCTCTCTGCAGAGGGATACGATCTGGTCCCTCCTTGTTTGTTCAGATACCAAACCACCGACATGTTGTCTGTGTGGATGGCAATGATACCCTGAGGAAGGAACTTGTGTAAGGCTTGTAGGGATCCCTCATCTCCAACACGTTGATGTGGCGAAGAGAAGCCAGGAGCCCTGAACTAGCCTGCCCAGACAATGCCCCCCACCCTATCTGGGAGGCATCTGTCGTCAGGGTAACCGCTGGAGGAGAACAAAGGGTTTGCCCTGATCTAGGTTGGATGTCTGAAGCCACCAGCGCAGGTCCCTTTTGCATATTTCCGTAATCATGATGAGATGATTGAGTGGGAGATCTTGAAAGGTCCATTGAGCTGATAAGAGCCACTGAAGAATCCTCATGTGTAACCTTGCTAGAGGAACTAAAAGTACCGTGGCAGACATTGAGCCTAGAGCCTGTAGGACCATCCTGGCTGGGGCTTTGGATCTCGAGATCAGAGCTTGCACTTGGCCCTGTAAGGTTGGATCCGCAGGAAGAAAAACACATCAATCTTGAGTCTATCTCTGCTCCTATAAACTTTATGCTGAGAGGGCAGCAAGACAGACTTTGACCAATTGAATGTAATCCCCAGGGAAACACCCAGGAGATGGTGGCTTTGAGGTTGTCCATAAGTAGATGCCTGGTGGCGGCAGTCAGGAGCCAGTCGTCGAGATAGAAACACTTGGAATCCAAGGCTCCTTAGGTGAGCCGACACTACTGCCAAACACTTGGTGAACACCCTGGGGGCTGTGGTGAGGCCAAAGGGCAGAGCACAAAATTGGTAATGACTGGCTCCCAGGCTGATACCTTCTGGACGCCTGATGTATCGGTATGTGATAATCCTTGAGGTCTATGGAGCACATCCAAACATCCTTCTCCAACAACGGAGAATGGATTCCATTGAATTTGGATTTCGTAGCGGATAGGTTCAGTCTGCTGAGATCAATATTGGTCTCAGGTCCCCTGTCTTTTGGCACTAAAAGAACCTGGAGTAATTTCCTGATCCGATTTGGTCTGTGGGGACGGTTGGATGACTCCTTTTGTAGCAGCTTTGAAGCTTCTGCGGCTGCTATTTCCCTTTGACTGGGTGGTGGGTCCGGGATTCTCTTGGACGGAGGGGTGAGTATTTGAATGGGATGATGTAACCTCCGGCAATTATCCGAAGCACCCATCTGTCCTGGTGATTGACTCCCAGGCTTTTAGGTGCTTGGCAAAGCGACACCCGACTGGCTCGGAGCAGCACAGCCGGGCAATCCCTCATGGTGTGGGAGGCTGAAGAGCCAAGGACTGCCTCTGGGCGTCTCCCTGAAAAATTTCCCGCCCTCTGCCTCTAGGCGGGAATCTTCCTGCTGTTGGGAGAAAAACTTGCGAGATTTCGAACCACATTTTCCCCTCCTTTGGCCTTGGGGTAGATAACGTTTTTCCCTCTTGCTCACAGCGGTAAGGGTGTCTTTCACCTTGGGTCCAAACAATGAGGACCCATCAAAGGGAGGAAGACTTGAAGGCCTCCGGAGCCAGGCCTGTGAGCCACGCCTGTGCCTGATATGAGCCTCATGGACGAGTTAGCAATTGATGTCAGGATAGCCAACTGAGAGCTAACAGATTGGGCTAGCTGCTCAGGTAGGTTAGAGTCTGACAACTCCTTGACCAGATCCCTCTGAAGCCAAATGTGCCCAGAGACCTTAAAGTAAGGCCGCTGAAGTCTTCCATTACCTATCCATACTCCTAGACTCCTTATTAGGAGGATGGATGGGCGTTGCAGATGCCACCACCATGGCATCTACAGAACTCCTTCGGGGAGCAGATAAGAATTTATTTGGACGAAGGGACTGGTTAAACTAAATCTGCATGACTCCTGCAACCTAAACAGTAAACACAAAGTAGATGGTCATCAGTGACAGACATCTTGAAAAGCACATTTAGTACATTTTTAAAAAAGGCCTAGGGGGGGGGCTTGAGACATAATGCTAACAATTCCTGACAGGAAATTTAAACACTGTTAAGAAAGGCTTACAGAAAAAGTTTCCAGTCACAATCAAACACAATAACAATATCAATATCAATAGCAATAGCCGTTGACTTGGCTCTTTGGCATAAGCGTGCCAGTGAGAGAGCAGGGATGCGGCTCGAACCCATCATTCAGAATGTATCTTCACTATTCTCTATAAAGGGCAAAACAATGTGCCATTACTGCAATCATACATAAGCAAGAAAGTCATATCATTGGACTTTATGACTGGGATGCTAATGAGACCAGACATCATCAAAAGGTATCACTGCCCACACTTCTTGCGTCTTTTAGCATATTATTTACTACTACACACACATAAGTGATCTGTAGTTATGATTATTTAGGTCTGTAACATGGCATACCTATAGTTTATATTACTGAATATTCTCTGTTATACTTCATTGTTTTTTTATCTATGTGAATTTTTTATACTCGATTCTTTATTGCAGTCTAGTGACTATCACACATGAATGCTATATCAGTAAACAGCATATATAATATTTTAAAGCATACAACCTCGATGCTGGATAAATGTTTTAAAGGAATGATAAAGCACATCACAAAGGCAGAAAAAAAATCATGGCTACTTGTTTATTTAGGACTTCTGTTTGCGGAAGCAGCTTTGCCACAACATTTATTTAAACAGCAGTCATGGATCAAACCCTCAAACTAAACATAACTAAAAAGATATCTCCAAGTATGCAGGTTACGCTGTTTTATTGTTTAATAACAGCAACTATGGCAGCTCTAGACAACTTTTTCATAACACTGCACATTGTAAATATGTAGCTAGATGAAGGCATCTGTTTGAGTACTAAAAACTAATATTCAACTTTGCTTTGAACTGTCAGTGCCTTTCCCTTCCACAGCTGCCACCAATGTGCTGCACAAGCTATGTTCAGATCATCAGAGCTGAGTGGCCTAGTGGGTTAATGCACTATGCTGTAGTTGACAGGTTCCTGGGTTCAAGACTTGGCAGGAATAATTATTGGCCCACATCATAAGTAAGGGTATCTCATCCAGGGACAAGGAGGTCATAACATTCCTATATTCTTCCCGTATAAGGCACATTATTGAGTACAATGCCCCATTTGGCATGTACCTCAAAAAGCACATGCAGCAGCTGGAGAGACCACAGAGGTTCCTCACCAGGAGAATCCAGGGCCTCAAAAATCTACCATACACAGACAGGCTAAAAGCCCTATCCCTCTACTCTGTTTCATACAGACTCCTCAGAGGTGACCTCTGTCTGGCATACAAGGCAATCTCGGACCCTGCCTTGATGGGGCTGCTGCATATCCACAAGTCAAGCTTCACTTGAGTAACCCACACATGCAGCCTCAACCTGGTCTGGTCACATCAATAGGACTTGCTGGTGGGACAGATTTGTGTCCCAGAGACTCCCTCATCTACGGAATAGACACCCTCTCGACATCAAGCAGATTGCCTCTTTACCCCTTTTTAAGTGCAATCTGGATAACTGGATGGGAAATAGAAAATATATCCCTGGGATTCCACCCGTGTCCCTGCTGGACAGGGACATTGGGTGCTGATTTGTCTATGCATGGGCTAAACTCTTGGCTAGGCTTATAAGGGCCTCGGGGCCAATAGCCTAGTAACTTCCTATGATCCTGTTTCACCACAGCATACTCATGTGCCATCAAAAGGCTTTATAAAAGCATTTCCTGGTACAACACATAAAAAAGTTTAGCACAATTTGTAATTAACAATATTAAATGGAAAATAAATTGTAATAAAAAGATAAATACTAGAAGAAACTGCTTAAACATATAAAATTAAAACACTGGAGATCTTATTCAATGTAGGATTCATCCAGTAAGTGCTTTTGTGTCTGTAGAGAGACTTCTTCAGACTGATAGTTAAAAACACAAAAGCATATATACACTAAGATGGAGTTAATTGGATAATCAGATAATTAGTCCCTTATTTTCTCTCTCTTCAAAAAACACTTTAAAATTTTCTCTGTCATTTAACTATCATTTAGTCTGAAGAAGTCTCACTACAGAGACAAAAATGCTTACTGGATGAATCTTACATTGAACAATCTGTAATTAAAACATGGGCAGCGATCTGTATACAAAACAAGGCTGTCAAGTCACAACAGAGATACAACAATGAATAAGTTATGTTAAGGCCATCAGTACTACTATTCTCTGAATTAGAAGTTATGTACTTACCATAACGTTCCATCTGAGTAGGTGGATTCATTTGTCTGCAACCTGTGGGTATGGATCCGATATCGGATCCGAACCGGCATGGTTTATCCAGCTATGGATCCGAGCTCCTAGCTCCTCCCCTCACCCATAATGCCCTGCTCTCCCTACATGACCTCAGATCGAGTTTGCCCTGTACCAAATACCCTAACCAAAGGGTAACACATCCTATGCAGGAAACTGACAAGGCCAGGGGGATAGGAGGGCGGGATGGTTGCAGACAAATGAATCCACCTACTCAGATGGAACATTATGGTAAGTACATAACTTCTAAATCTGAAGTAGGAGAATTCATTTGTCAGCAACCTGTGGGACAGAGTCCCCAGCTACCTGAGTCTTGGGTGGCCATCATGGAAGGATATTCCGGAGCACCATGGCCAAAGGATGCTCTACCTCTAGACGTGATATCCAGCTTGTAATGAGAAATAAAGGTATGAGATGAAGCCCAAGTGGCTGCTGAACAAATGTCATCCAGAGGAACCCTAGCCCTAAAGGCCGCTGAGGTAGTAACAGACCGGGTCGAATGAGCATGGACTCCCTCCGGTGCGGACCTCCCAGAAGCTTGGTAAGCTAATAGGATACACTGGGAAATCCAGCGTGACAAGGAGACTTTGGAAATTGGTTTACCCAGATTGAATTTGGCAAAAGAAATGAACAATTGGTCAGATTGCCTATGACCAGCTGTCCTGTTAAGATAAAAACGAAGCTGCCTGTGAACATCCAAGAAATGCAGCTTGTATTCACCTTTGTTCTGATATTTAGGAAAGAAAACAGGGAGGTTGATGGACTGATTAATGTTTGCTTCCGAAGCTACCTTAGGAAGAAAGGAGGGATTGATCCTGAGGCACACCCAGTCCTGATGGAAGACCAAGTAAGGCGGTTTCATGGACAGGGCTTGCAGTTCAGAAACTCTCTTAGCTGAAGTAATGGCTACTAAAAATGCAGTCTTAAGAGACAAGAATTTTAGATCTACTGTGGCCGCAGGCTCAAAGGGGGGAGCGGTCAAGGCCTGAAGAACCAAAGAAAGATCCCACGGTGGAACCGTCTCCTTGACAGGGGGTCTAAGCAGAAAGGTGCCTTTTAGGAAGATTTTACATAACTTGGCAGACATAAGGGGCCCAGAGTTATGACCAACATGGTAATGAGAAATGGCCGCTAGCTGAACTTTGACCATGGAACTACTGGTGCCATCATTAAAGAGAGTAGTAAGGAAGTCTAGAACCAAAGGAAGGGGAACCGTGAAGGGATCTAGACCTTGCCGCTCCGCCCAAATGGAGAAGTGCTTCCATTTACTGCGGTAAATTTTTCTGGTAGAGGGTTTATGAGCTGCTACCAGAATGGCCTTAACTGGGGACGAGATACTGGGAGTGATTAGGAGTGGAACTGGAGCAGCCAAGCAGTCAGCTTCAAGTTGTCCAGGTTCGGAGTTGGTAGGTTCGATGGGTGTGATATCAGATCCGGAATGGGATCTAGAATCCAAGGTGGATTCACTGAATGAGACCTTAGGTAAGGGAACCAGATCTGTCGAGGCCAGAATGGGGCTATGAGGATCATTCTGCACCCCGACCAAGAGGCTTTTGAAGCACCTGGAGCATCAGAGGCAGAGGGGGGTATGCGTAAAGAAGACCGGGAGGCCAAGCATGCACCAGAGCGTCTCTCGGGGAATCCCCTGGAGGTGGGATTAGAGCGAAAAAAACTGTCGCACTTGGTGTTTAAGGGAGAAGCAAAGAGATCGCAACAAGGAGTCCCCCACTGTGCGAAGATACATTTCGCTACTTGAGCATTGAGAGACCACTCGTACGGGGAGAGAATGGTGCGACTGAGCTTGTCCGCAAGGTTGTTGGACCGACCCGGAATATGCGTTGCGATGAGAAAGCGGTTGGTGGAGATCGCCCATTCCCACACTCTCATGGCTTCTCGACATAAAGGGTAAGACCTGGTTCCCCCCTGTTTGTTGATGTACCAGACCACCGACATGTTGTCTGACTAAACGCAATTGTTCCCAGGGGAAGAAAGGCTTGAAGTGCTTGCAACGCCAAGAGCACCACCCTCATCTCCAGAACATTGATATGCAGGGAGGTCTCTGAGTCGTTCCACGTGCCTTGGACCATCCGGCCCACAAAATGCCCCCCCCACCCAAGGCAGGAGGCGTCCGTGGTCACTGTGGCAAGAGGGGGAGATGCACAAAAGGGGCGGCCTCCGTGGAGATCCGCGGAATGGAGCCACCACAAAAGAGACCGCTTGCAAGCCTTGCTGATCGCAATGGGGTGATGCAGGAGGAGAGAAAGATATGACCATTGTACTAGAAGCGTCCACTGAAGTACTCGCATGTTCAAGCGGGCGAGTGGGATGGGGTGATGCAGGGGGAGAGAAAGATATGACCATTGCACTAGAAGCGTCCACTGAAGTACTCGCATGTTCAAGCGGGCGAGTGAGAGAAGAGAAATCGATGCCGCCATAAACCCTAGTGCCCTCAGGACCAATTCCGCCGGAACTGAGCTGGAGTGGAGGATGGCCCGCACCTGGAGTCGCAGATTCCGAACTCTGTCGGTTGTGAGAAAGGCCCTTAACTTCCTTGTGTCTAACCTGGCTCCTATGAATTCTATCAACTGAGTATGGACCAGGTTGGACTTTCCTACGTTTACTGTGATGCCTAGCCAGGGAGCTAAGTGAAGAAAAGAGTCTCTTGCTAAGGATAGTAGATGCCTTGTTGGTGCGGTGAGAAGCCAGTTGTCCAGGTACGGAAAGACCTGCACCCCCTGAAGCCTCAGGTGGGCCGCAACCACTGCTAACACTTTGGTGAACACCCTGGGGGCTGTGGTGAGACCAAAGGGGAGGACCCTGAACTGGTAGTGACTGGCTCCCAGCCGGAAGCGAAGAAACCTCCTGGACCGTCTGTCCATTAGTATGTGGTAGTACGCATCCTTGAGGTCTATAGAGCACATCCAGTGATGCTCTCCCAGAAGGGGGAGGATGGATTGTAAAGTGACCATCCGGAACTTCTCCTTGGGAACTGCCAGGTTTAATAGGGACAGGTCCAGAATGGGTCTTAGGTCCCCCGTCTTTTTTGGCACTAAAAAGAACCTGGAGTAGAACCCTGATCCGATCTGGTCTGGGGGGACGGGCTGGATGGCTCTTTTCCTCAGCAGATAGCCAATTTCTGCTGAAGTGGCCTCCCTCTGATTGGGTGGAACGTCGGGGAGGGATTTTAGTTTTGGGACGTGAAGAAATGGGATTTTGTATCCTCTGGATATAATCCGGAGGACCCAGCGGTCTGATGTTATGGACTCCCATGCCGCTAGGTGCTCCGAAAAACGTCCGACTGCCTCCAGAGTGGAGCAGTTGGGCAACCCCTCAGGGTTGCTGTGTGGGCCGTTCAGAGAAAGCTTCTCTGGACCCAAAATTCCTGGAAGCCCCTCTGCCCCTGGGGTGGCGTCCTCCCTGTCCTCCTCTGCCACGGAAGGACTGGTTGTCCGGAGCGGGTTGGGATTGCTGCGACTTCCGGAACCACATCTTCTTCTGGCCCTTTTGGTTCCTAGAGTAGGACCTCTGGGGCACAGAGAAGCGGACTCCGATGGCAGACAGCATCTTCTCATCCTTCTCGTTCTGGACCAAGGTGTCGCGAACCGTCTTGCCAAAAAGGGCAGAACCGTCAAAGGGGACGTTCGCGAATGACGCCTTGAAGGGCTCCGTGAAATCGCAATGGCAGAGCCAGGCCTGGCGTCTCGTGACTAGGCCTACTCCTGCAGCTCTAGCAGCTCCCTCGGTAGCATGGGAAAGTAACCACATAGAGGTATTGGTCACGGAACGAAGAGTGGCCATACGGGTGGAGTGCAAAAGTTTGTCCTCCTCCGACATGGACTCTGGGGGGGATGCAGCGTATTCTTTGATAAGATCGCGCTGCATCCTAATGACATGTGCCAGATAGTTGAGCGCCCTCACTGAGAAGGTCGCTGAACTAAACATTCGCTTCCCCAAGCGGTCCATCATCCGAGACTCCTTGCTCGGAGGATGAACTGAGGGACTCTCTTGAGCAAGTTCCCTCTTAGTGGCTGCTGCCGTCAACATGGCATCTACCGGGGGTCCCTTGCTCCAGTGGGCACGGTCAGCAGGGGGGCTAAGAATCCTGTCCAGCCTCTTGGGGATTGGCTCCACGGTGTCCGGTTCCTTCCACGCCCTGGTGGTAATGAGGTCCACCAGGGGGTCAGCAGGAGGGGACACCCAAGAGGTAGATGGGCCCACTTCAAATGCCTCCAAGAACACGGACTCGTCCGAGGAAGACTTTAGGGCAGACCACCCACCTCTTATACGAAGCATTTCCATGATGTCTCCAAAGGAGACATCCTTGGGGGGTGATCTTGGGGAGCCTTCCCCTTCCTCCAAGTCCGTGTCTTCAGTTAAAGACTCGGGGGAGTCTATGTGCCTCCTCTTACACGTGTGCTTGTGAGGTGCTTCCTCGGGGGGGCTGTCCGAGGAGCCCTCGCAAGCAGTGTCCAGTTCCAAAGGAACTGCTTGGGGCAGTGAAACAGGCTGTCCCAGTGGCCGGGTGATGGAAGCCTGACCCAGAGCAGATGGAGTGCGGGACGGAGCCGAAGCAAGGGCCGGGGGTCCAGATGCCCTCAACAGAGCCCTCTCCACTACATCAAAAGCCGAAGGGGAGCCGGCCTCGACCAAAGGATCCGACAGTCGGCTCCCCCTCGGATCCGAGGAGTGGATCGGAGCCGGTGCCGAGCCCCTCGGATCCGAGGGACCAGTGTGCTCCGACACGGACAGTGCCGAAGGCACACTGAATCCCTCGGATCTGAAGCTCGGGCCAAGGCTCCGAGAGGTCGGATCCGACACACTCGAGGGCAGGGTCGGATCCGAAGTACCCAGTACTATCGCCGGCCCCGAAGCTGCCCGGCTCCGAGCCCAGGTAGCGGGTCAGAGAAGGAGCTATGGGCTTGAAAAATGGGGTTGAGCTCCCCCCCAGGGGGGGAGGCAGGAGCACTCCCATCTGCATCTGGGCCTGGATGAACCTTCGCATCATCCGGTCCAGATCAGCGTTGGAGAGGCTATAGGTAGACCTCGATGAGGCTACTGAGGTAGGCCTTGAGTACCGCCTCGAAGGAGATCGGGTCTCCTCCTCCTCAGGCCCCGGTGAAAAGGCTGGGGACCGGAGCTGAGGAGGAGGAGAGCCAGCAGCCAGAGAGGCCGGAGGAGAAGCCCGCTTAGCCGGCGGGGACGAGACGGAGGTCTCTGCCCGCCACTTGTGGTGCTTCTCTCTCCGGTCCTTCTTCCTGGCTTCCCTCTCCTCCGAACCCGTAGAGGGAGTTTGAATCCCGGGAGGAGGAGGGGGAGCAGGTAAGGCAGGAACCGCCGGAGCGGTAACTACCAACAGGGCGGAGGCCGAAGCCGAGTCTGGGGTAGGAGTCCCACCAAGACCAGCTTCGACCTCCGCTCCTTCAATGCCCTGGGGTTGAACCCTGCACAGACTGAACACCCAGAGGTGAGTTGTTCAACCCCAAGGCATCGAACGCACCGAGTGTGGCCATCAGCAGGGGATAGCTTATGGCCACACTCGGAGCATTTTGAAAAGATTGCCTTTGGGGCCTCAGACATTTTCTACTTTACTTTTTTTTTTCTTTTTTTTAAACAAAAAAGAAAGTTAACAAGAAGTTAACAAACCACTCACACAGAAGGCCCCAAAGAATCCACACGCACACAAGCTACGTACCAGCGAGGGGAGGGTACTACAAACTTAACCAATTTAACAAAAATTAGCTTAAAAGGGGGAAAAACCTAAAACATTCACACAAAAAAGAATTTTCTGACAGAAATTAGTAAAACACCAAAAATAGCACTTAGCTGACAGGAGCTCAAAATCCAGCTGTCACCATGAACGCAGCAAACTAGATCTGAGGTCATGTAGGGAGAGCAGGACATTATGGGAGAGCAGGGCATTATGGGTGAGGGGAGGAGCTAGGAGCTCGGATCCATAGCTGGATAAACCATGCCGGTTCGGATCCGATATCGGATACATACCCACAGGTTGCTGACAAATGAATTCTCCTACTTCAGATACCATATTTGCCACTGAAAGTACTGTTCTCATATCACAGACAGTATGCCCTAGTGCTAGTAGACATTTCATTAAATAACAACACACAAAAGCTACAAACAATCCAGAATCATATTAACAGATGTATTATTGTCTGCAAAATGTGATCACAACTGCAGCGAAATTAGCTAGGTTTTATCTATGGGTCTCTTCATCTCAGAGCAAATTGTTCCAAGACTTCTGTCCACCTCTTCCACACAGTGTAGTACTACTCTGTGATCAAAGACACCAGAGATCTTGTGCATCTCCCACAAAACTCACTGTGCATCCGATATCACAAACTACAAGCTTTTCATTGTAGTGCAAATCAAAGGGATAACAGTACTCCTTACCTGTTCACAGCTAACATCATGCACTATCATACCTCTCAGCTGTACAGATTTTTGCCTCATATTTTTTTCCTTTTTCTAATGAAATTGTAGTTTTCTAGCAAATCATTGAGAGTTGAAGTCAGAAAATAATGACACATTTGAGTTTCAGACTTCATACCATTCAGAAAATTCATGCTAATGCAAAACATGTTATTCTATCAACTTTCTAAGTTTGTAAGAGCAATATTTAAAGTGTGTCCCTATTTTTGGGACTTTGTCTCCCCAGTTTTATGGCCTTGTCCAGATTTCTTGCTCTAAGAGGTTGGGAGGTATATGCACTATTCTTTCATCTTACCCTATCATTGCTTACCTAAACCCACTAACTGTCTTTAATCCAACTTCCTGAAGAAGTTCCAAAGGCATAGATAGCTTCTGCACTTGCTCACCTAAGCACAGCTACTGGGTTGGCCCTAACCCTTTCAACTAAAATTATTTAAATCTCAACTTTTGCAAGCAATGTGTCAGCATCTGAAGGAATTGGTATAAAGTTTATAAATAACATCAGCCAGGGTATATGTAACTCATATCTTACAAAGTTATAATACATCAAGATCAGAGGAGATGTGAAAATTAAGAAACTACATAACCTAACAAATTAAGACAGATTATAAAATGTTGCCCAGTCTAAACCCTGAGTAAATTTTGCAAGCTGCATAAAAAGTTTTATAAATACAAATTACATCCACAGCATGCAGTGTCAGTCAGGAAAATAAGAATTACAGAATAATTGCCAGTACAGAGGCATTTTTCTCACTCTCTTTCTCTATGCCAAGCCAGGAAGAAGCAAATGATAAATCCATTACCACTGAAAAACTGTGATGAACTGTACAGTGAACAGTAAAATAAGACACAAAGGTCTGGGTGGTACAGCAATTTTTATGTGATGTTTGAAAAGCATTTAGATCACCAAGCTGATTGATGGTGGATGCAGTCTGAAGTGCAAAGTGATTCAGATGAAAAAAACACTGACAAGTTGTATTTTATTATTGCAATAACTTGTAAACTCAGTTTGAATGGAAAAGCAAATTACAAAGTAATACTAACAGTGCTATGCTGCCTGCATTTGGAGCCTTTTTCCTTCTGTTTCGCCTGTAAATTGGGTATACGCACCTAGACGTATGGAGTTATAAAGTGCAAGAAATAAACAAAAATCAAGTATACTTTTAATGGAGTTCTGGTCCAGCATGCTACCTGCTGCTCTATTAATTTCTTTGAGATAGGCTTCAACTAATTTTTAATTTCTCAGTCCAAACGGCATTAAGTAAAACAGATATCCTTTATCTGTTCTATTTAATGTTAAGCTGCAAGTGACACCCATTTACAGACCCATATGAGAATGATCTGCTTTGAAATGCTAATACAGCTAATGTTTTATGTTAAGCCATAAAATTAAAAGTGTCAGGCCACTGAGATTTTATTATAGAACAGTGAAGATTACATTAAGTGGGAATGAGTAATTTACAAAAGTCTTCTGCTAAATACATAGAAAATAATGTTTAGCAAGTTTAAGCAGACCCATATGGTAGATTAAATGTTAATAATGGCATGTTTAAGCCACCGTGGTGCAGCGGTAGCATTGTCGCTTCACAGCAAGAGGTTCTCCAGTTTGATTCTCGGCTGGAGCGCCTTCTGTGTGGAGTCTGCATGTCCTCCCTGCGGTCGAGTGGCATTCGAAAGACATGCATGAATGGGTGTGCCTTCATTGAAGGCTGGGCATCGGGCTGGCACCTCGGCACCGTAAAAATCAGCTGCCAATCATTAGCGGACCGGCGTTCCGCTGTGGCGACCCCTAACTGGGAAAAGCCGAAAGAAGAACAAACAATGGCATGTTTTTAGTTTAGTATTTGAATTGAGGGCTTTGCTTCTCATTAATTTAAAAATAGGCTTACGTGAAGGTGAAACCAGTACTTCATCTTTGGGTATTTCACTAAATTATTGTGTGTCTGCATCTCTCAGGATACTGCTGCACAAATAACATTGCTCCTAACAGATAATGGGGTAATCATAGGGAATGTGAATAAAATCAGGTAAACTTATTTGCACTTTCTGCACACCAACATGTAGGCAACAAATACCATTTTGCATGGACATTATTCTTTTGCAACTGAATTTTTTCTATTATTTTTTTTTGGGCAGAAGGCTTGCCTCTATTCCATTGAACCCTTACAATAAGAAGTGTGAGGAGAAAACCAGAAACAAATTCCTGCAGCATTTTTTAATACATCTTTCTATTATTCAGGATTTAACCAAAACAGACATAAGGTGGCTTGTTTTTATTAATACCCAGGGGCGGCTCGTGCTATAGGACTGCAGGACTGCAGCCCCCCCAACTGTGGAAAGACAAAAAACTAAATTTAAAAAATTGCGAAAAAAAGGAACAAAAAAAAAATATTTCTTAAGTCCCAGAACTCCGCACATGTGTGGTTGGACATATTGGGAACTCCAGACCACTTTGTCAGCAGTCCGGATAGGAGGAAAAGCCATCTCTACCCTGCAGCCCAGAAGTCTATGTGGTGACGACAGCACAGAATGGAAGACGTCCAGACTGCAACATCCGCAGGCTCTCCCAGAGAAACCTTCCCCAGGAAGACATTTAGCTGTGCAGGACTGTTACAGGAACTAGCTTCTGCTGCAGATGGACTCATTTCAGGAACTAGATGTCATTGAGCTACAGATGGACTCGTTTCAGATAGGGAACTGAAATGAAAGCTGTTTCCAGTGTGTGTGTGTTGGACACATTTCAGGTAGTGTGTGTGTGTGTGTGTGTGTCTGTGTGTTGAACTCATTTCAGGTAGTGTGTGTGTGTGTGTGTGTGTGTGTGTGTGTGTGTATTTGTGTGACTCGTTTCAGGTAGTATGTGTATGTGGGACTCGTTTCAGGTAGTGTGTGTGTGTGTGTGTGTGTGTGGGATTCGTTTCAGTGTGTGTGTGTGTGTGAGACTCTTTTCAGGGTGTGTGTGTGTGTGTGTGTGACTCGTTTCAGGGTATGTGGGACTCATTTCAGGGTGTGTATGTGTGTGTGTGAGAGACTTTTCAGGGTGTGTGTGTGTGTGTGTGAGAGACTTTTCAGGGTGTGTGTGTGTGTGTGTGTGTGTGTGTGTGTGTGTGTGTGTGAGACTTTTCAGGGTGTGTGTGTGTGTGTGAGACTTTTCAGGGTGTGTGTGTGTGTGAGTGAGACTCTTTTCAGGGTGTGTGTGTGTGTGTGTGTGTGTGTGTGTGAGACTTTTCAGGGTGTGTGTGGGACTCATTTCAGGGTGTGTGTGTGTGGGACTCGTTTCAGGGTGTGTGCGTGTGTGACTCATTTCAGGGTGTGTGTGTGTGTGTATGACTCGTTTCAGGGTGTGTGTGTGTGTGTGTGTGTGTGTGTGTGTGTGTGTGTGTGTGTGACTTGTTTCAGAGTGTGTGGGACTCATTTTAGGGTGTGTGTGTGTGTGTGTGTGTGTCAGACTCATTTCAGGGTGTGTGCGTGTGTGACTCATTTCAGGGTGTGTGTGCGTGACTTGTTTCAGGGGGTGTGTGTGTGACTTGTTTCAGGGTGTGTGTGTGCGAAATGCCCCAGTTGCTATATACTGGTGGTCAGGATACATGGTGATAGGTAGTCAGACTTGAACCCTGTATCTTGGGTGCAGGTAACAACAGTCTGAATTCCCTACCCACCACCATTTGTTAAAAATTTGCAGATGTTTGCCTCATATTTGTTGCGTTCTGTTCCTCATAAAATCTGTGGTTTCTGTATTTTTGTTGTCTTACATAGTTGATGGTGCAGTGGTAGCATTGTTGCCTGACAGCTACAGGTTCTCTGGTTTGATTCTTGGTTGGGGTGCCTTCTGTGTGGAGTCTGCATGTCCTCCCTGTGTTTGTGTGGGTTTCCTCTAGGTGCTCTGGTGTCCTCCCACCTTACAAAGACATGTGTCTGGACTGTTTCTCCCTGGGCCTCTGCTGAAAATTGGCATTTGTTGCAAGTCATACTTTCCTGGTTAACAAATGTTAAATAACTAAAAATGACAGGCATTTGAATTTCAGACTACATTATTCAGAAAGTACATGGTAACACAAAACCTTTTATTCTAGCAATTTTCTAAGTTTATAAGATGGATATTTGAAATTTGTCCCTATTTTTGGGACTGTATTCCTCCATTATTGGCTTCGTCCAGGTTTTTTGTGCTAAGGTTGAGAGATATGGTGAGAACTGAATTCACTGAATATGTTTGGGGGCTGTATTCCCCGATTACTGGCTTTGCCCAGGTGATTTTTGCTAAGAGGTTGAGAGTTATGGTGAGAACTGAATTCACTAAATGGTAGCCATTTAACTTTCAGTCTTCCTTTCTTTCACAAAACAACTGATTTGGCATAGTGGTATGTTGCTCTGACTATTTTGCACAGGGTCCTGGGTTCAAGTTGTGGCAGTGAAATGTATGGTGGTATCACAGCATTTTATTCTAGCACCTTTCCAACATTATACAAGCAATGTTTAAGATATGTCCCTGGTTTGTGGGTTTTTGTCCCCCCCCCAATAAATTTTGGCTGTTTCCAGATTTCTTGTGCTGCAAAGTTCAGAGATACAGCTGAGTGTCAAGTAGATTTTACAAGGAGCTGAGAGCTGCCGGGGAACAGATGTTTAGTGCTGTTTATGCTGAGTTTGCTTGCGATGTTAATAGCACAACCAGTAGTGTACTTGCTTCTGATGCAGAAGGCTGTGGGTTCTACTCCCACAATATTGAGATGCATTGCTGATACTGTACTGTGTTGAAAAAGGGGGTGGATGTTGCAGTCTTTTTTGGAGAAGATACCTAGTAACTATGAACCAGTTATCAGTTTGCCATCCATTCCCTATTGCAGTATTACTAGCTTATCATTTTTTAATGTAATATAGGCAATTTATTCCTCAAGGGAAGCAGGCACTTTATTTGTAGATGAAACAATGAAATATACAATTTTTTGCTAGCAGCAACCTCTTCATTAGTTACAGATCTCTTTAATGTGGAATTATTTAGATGAATTTTACCTCTTCAGAGATTGTGCATATTTACTGATACTGGTGGACTGTATAAGTTTGAGTAGACTTTTATGATGGAAATGTTCTGAATTGGGCAGTTTTGTCATTACTGGTGCATGCATTTTGTTTCATTGTTTACTGGAAAAATGTTCAAAACAATAAATTTAAAACACCCTCTAACAACTGTACTGTATTGTACATAGAATATAAGTTAATACAATCAGGACTGTCTATCAAAGAGCACATGTATGTTTCATGTGCAAGGGGCCTATGATTTGAAAACAGCCCAAAGTTAATCATTATCTGCCACTGGCAAAATGTATTCTCTTTGAATGCGTGTTTCAATGCTGTTTCAATGAATGTGAGTTTCAAGGGCAGAGAAGTTTTAATGCTAAGTCTATTTTCACTGTGAGACTGCATTGCTTTGTTTACCAGATGTCTATTAGTGTTTATGCTGTAAAATGCAAAATAAAACTTTCAAATGAAATCCAAATCATAGCAGAAGTAAAGCAGTATGCACATTACAGTGTTTATGGTAAATAGGGTGAAATAACCAAGGAGTGGAACATTGGAATGACTGCAGGGGGGAGGCTGCATTCAACTATGATTTTGTGAGGGGGGAAGGGCAGCAAACTCAAAGACAGCCCCGGCTAAACTATACCTCTCAACTGTCCAGATTTTTGCAGCATGAATAGATTTTTGCTTCTTATTTTTGATTTGTTCCTCATAAAATGTATGGTTTTCTGGCAAATCATTTAGGAATGAAGTTACTAAATAATGACAGACATTGAGTTTCAGACTTCATAACCTTCAGAAAAATGCATGCTAAAGCAAGACATGTTATTCTATCAACTGTCTTAAGTTTATACAAGAGCAATTTTTAGACTGTGTCTATGTTCCCCCAATATATTTGGCCTTGTCCAGATTTCCTGCATTAAGAGGTTGAGAAGTACGTGCAAATAAATCGCTTTATAGAATTAGGAATATCCAAACCTCTCAACTGTCCCCAGTTTTGGTTCAAAATGTTGCTCCCCCTAATAATCCCGCCACAAAATGGAAATTTTGAAAGAAAACGTGGAAGGTTTACAATTATAAATAACTGTAATGATCAGAGTTATAGATTACTTTTATTTCAGAAATGCATGTAGATTCTCTTATTTTGTCAGCTGCTCAAGTTAACAGTACTAATATTAAAAAACTGTCCCTTCTTTGACAGGTTCCCAGCTGTATTGTGGCAATTTTATATTTTTGCATCACATGTTTGGTCTGTTTTTCATAAAATTGTGGTTTTCTGGCAAGTTAGTGGCAACCCATTAGAGATTGACATTAGAAAATATAGAAAATAATGACAGACATTTGAGTTTCAGATTTCATATCTATCAGAAAATTCATACTAATGCAAGACCTACTACTCTTCTATTATCTTTCTAAGTTTATAAGAGCGATATTTAAAAATTGTCCTTATTTTTGTCCTTTGTCCCACTTCTATGTATGGCTTTGTCCAGATTTTTTGCTTTGAGGTTGAGAGGTAGGAGTGTCAGAGCCATCACCGTCAGCCAGAGACATTTCAAATTGTGACATACTTGTTACACCCCACTCCCCCATGTAGTGACTTTGGATGTGTCCAAGCAAGGTAAGGAGCAATTATGCAATATAATTGTGCAGAGTATTCCCCCATCCAAGGTAGACACAAGTACGGCAGTGGCTTTTCATCTGTCCTTGATTTTGCAGAATGTTCTGGTTTTCTGTCATATTTTTATACTGTTGATTTATGCTTATTATTATTCAGAAAATGCATGCTGTCACAGTGCCCTGTTGCTATGTGTTTAAGTAGCAATGCTTTAATTACCATCAAGTAAGCATGTCTGAGACTGCAAGATGCAAGTAACCTTAAATAAGCATACTGTTAAATAATTACCAACACTGAAAGCCTTTTTGCTGTTGCCATGCAGAGAATATTTACATAACTAGATAATGTACAAGCCTTAGGTACTGAAATGCATGACAGTATTTGTAATAAAGGACAGGATTGCATTATTTTCAGAAGCTCATTACATTTGTTGGAGATTTGCAGTCATCTTTGCAGGCTTTACCTGTAAACTAAACAGAATGCCAATCTATCATGTGTGGTCCATAACCTGTGCAGTAATCCTTTAAGAAATTTATCTTTAGCTTGTTTCTCGTTTGCTGTTCATTTTTTTACTTTGATCATGTTTCCCCATGAAACAAGTAGATAGCTGTTGTCAGGCATCAGGTCTTTTTTGGATAAGAAACATGTGGGGGTATCACAGAGATTGCTACTTTCAGCATGTTACTTGGTACTTTTATAAAGCTGAATATAAATTATAATTAGAACTGCAGTGCAAGGAGAATCTTGTTTTTTTATACTTGATTTTGACTGGTATTTCAGTAATGTATTTAAAAAGTAATTTATTTTTTCATGCCTCACAACCTTATTGTTTCCATCTAGATATTAAGTAAGCTGTCATGTAGCCAATGCATTGAAATGTTTTTCTTCTGTACTTCATTTTGTCTTGATTGGACTCTTGTAATGACGGTTTGGCAGCCAGGGCAGCGTATTTAATTAAAGTTCCAGTTGTTCTGGTTTTGAGCATAGCTCCACTCCTTTCTAGTTGGCCACACCCCTTCCCATTGGCCCCACCCATTCAGCTGTCTCCTGCTGCCCCCCCCCTTTAATTTGAAGTCACCAGCCGCCACTTTTAATATCCACTTTAAGAACTGTCCTCTACTCCTAATAAAGCAGTAATTAGGAACATTAAAACATGGATTATATAAATTATTTATTAAAACAAATCATTATATACTTGAGAAGATTAAACCATGTACCAATTTCTGCTGCACGTTACCATGAAACAATGCATCTATGAAAAGAAGAGCACTGTCATCCTTGGCTTATCAGGTTTTGGAATGCACATCACATTCTGGTGCACCTTAGAAGCTTGTGTAAGCCTATTTTCTCTGAAGAACAGTTAAAACTTGAGTAAAAAATAAAAGTTGTTATATGCAAGGGTTAAAAAGGAGGCTTTATTAGTGGACTTCATGTCTGGTCACTAGAGCAGTAGCATAAGGCCATGTTACCAGCCTTCATGTCTGGTCACTAGAGCAACCTATTCATAACCTGAAGGTGTCGCTGTCCATTTTTTTCAAGCCTTCTTTGCATATAATTTACTATTGGGCTTATATTTGTTATTAGTTATAGTACACATTTAGATAATCAAATGTTTTTAAATTTCTATTAATTATTCTATTATTACACTGATAATTTCTTAATTAAATGTATTAATTTCCTTGATAATTTATTATACTCTAGCCTATACCTTACTAAAGATTTCTGTTTGCTGGGACTTTACCCACACCATTGTTTTAAAGGAGGCATGGGCCTTACCTTCATATTAAAATCTCAAGTAAAAAAGCATTTCCATGTATAACAGGATATGATTATTTTTTTCTTATTTAATAACAGTAACTACAACAGCTCTAAGACGAAAAGAACGCTCTTTTTAGACATATTAAAAAATGTGGAGACCGACATTATTTTAAGTTTGCTATTATTGACAGTGTTCAACTTGACATGGGGGAGACTTAAAGGGCCTGTTATCATACAAAGAGTATTGGTGGCAGGTTTTATTGGATGCTTCAACCCCACCAGGACTCAATGACGTCATTTCTATTAAACCTTTGCTAGCCATGGGTTGAATTTGGGTTTAGTGGTATATGCAAC
The DNA here is from genome assembly GCF_019279795.1 of Protopterus annectens. NCBI lineage: Eukaryota > Metazoa > Chordata > Ceratodontiformes > Protopteridae > Protopterus > Protopterus annectens. The sequence continues at coordinate 608,004,343 of NC_056737.1, read as the reverse complement.
AATCTGTGATTATAAGATACAAATAGGCATACCAAATTTTATATTCATTCATATTTATATTTATATATATATTCACATCATATTGATGGTACAATTATTTTATAGACAGATTTAGGACTAGAAATATATTTTGGTTATTGTATATTGTATTGTTGTTTAGATTCTCATAGTTTTTATAGGACAGTTTGGATGGACTTGTAATAAATTGTTTTGTATTACCCAGGCATTATACATATTAATATTTAATACTAAAATATTTTTAAGGTTTAGATTTATATTTTATATTATATATTATACATTGTATTTGTTCACATTGTGATTAGCATAGATAGGATTTTTACAAAAATAGGTTTTGCACTATGTGTATTTTTAGGTGTCATACACCTTTAATTTGAACCATTGTGTATTTTGAATTTTGGCGCCAAAAAGTTTATTTAAGTGCTGAGAGGTTTGTTTCTACTTGTTCTGAAGAAGCTTGCCATTTAGCAAGTGAAAGCGCTTAACCTTTTGGATTATTCTGTGTTTCGTTTAATAAAATTACAGTTTGGCTGAGGATACTGTTGGTTTTTGAAGACATTTGTTTTATTTGTTTTATCTGTTCCACTGGCTTTCAAAAAGTTTATTTAACTGCTGAGAGTTTGGCTGTGGATATTGCTGGCTTTTGAAGGCACTTGTTTCATTTGTTCCACTGGCTTTCGTATACACTTTTTAGCTGCTGAATTGCCGTTTTTTTTGGTGAGTTTCGTCTCAAGACACTGGGACTGTCAACGTTCTATGTTTCATTCTATTAATTGTTCTATTATTACACTATTTTCTTAATTAAATGTATTAATTTCCTTGATAATTTATTATACTCTATACCTTACTAAGGATTTCTGTTTGCTGGGACTTTACCCACACCATTGTTTTAAAGGAGGCATGGGCCTTACCTACCCACACCATTGTTTTAAAGGAGGCATGGGCCTTACCTTCAAATTAAAACCTCTTAAGTAAAAAAGCATCTCCATGTATAACAGGATATGATTATTTTTTTCTTATTTAATAACAGTAACTACATCAGGTCTAGACCATTTCCCCTTAACACTGTTTATTATAAAATATGTAGCTAAATCAAGGCATCAAGTTGGCCCACTGTCACATTCTTAAAATAGCAATTTTTGTTGATCCACTGTCACACTCTTAAAATAGCAATTTTTGTTATTAACCATGAGGTGTTATTAAAATAAAAGTGTGAGCTCAGCTGAGCACATGCTAAATATACCTTCCTCTCAACTGCTACTGATTTTGCCTCACAGTTTACTCTGTCCCAGATGATTAATACAAAGATGTATTTTGAAAAATTTTAAACATGGCATTAAGCATGATGAGCAGTGAAGTGTAGGGAGACTGAAGACACACATGTAGTGTGATGGCACTACGGGTGAAACAGCATAGGATTCATGGTATGCAGATTATTGCATTATGGCATAAAAATGAGTGGCTTTGTGTAAATGAGACTCATCCTGTAGGTAAATGATAATATTAAGCATCGCAGATGATTCATAGACCTAGAACTGCAGCACTATAAGCTGCGGATCTCATCTATCCTGAACTCCAGGATTTCTTAGTGTACAGGAGTTGCAGGTCATGCTAATATGTTGGGGAAAGTTTTCAATCAGTCCCTAATATGTCTGTCATTGTGTTCAACTTCACAGACAGGTCCATGGGTGGCTAGCAAATCATCACCTCCACGACCAAGACATTATCAACTACTATCACGTGGACAGAGACACCATATGGGAATTAGCAAACTTGTGTTGCCCACACATTGAATCAAGGCACGTGTGGTTACTCATCCCTAAGGGCACAAAAGGTTTGTACAGTATTAACCATCCTTGCTATAGGGACCTTTTAGCATCCAACAGTGGGCATGCTAGGAATTTATCTCATATTAGCTTTGTGGATCCTACACCAATGCCTTGCATGATGCTGCAACAAATGGAGGAGCATATATAGTTTTCATAGACAGAATAGGAGAGAAACAACATTATGTAGGCAATTTATGATGCAGTCCATGGACCCTGAGGCCTTTGGGGCCACTGATTTTACCCACATTGCCATCAAGGCCCCATCTTCTCCACAAGGTGTCAGTTACATCAACTGGAAGGGCTTCCACTCCATAAACTGTCAGATGTTATTCAGTGCATAGCATACTGTATATAATGCATTTGTGCACCACACAGGCAGTTCCCACAATGTCCACATCTGGTATATTTGCGACCTCTACCAATATTTCAGGTAGTATGACTTCCCACAGGGCGATCTAGTTGTTTGGTGCACATACTTCCCAGTTTATAGTTCAGCATTACAGTTCCCAATTAAGCAGGCAACCTTCCACTGGACCAGAAATCAAGGAGCCTCAATCCTCACCACTGGCAACAGTGCGGGACATTCACCGAGATGAAGACAGGTACACACACTATTTCCAGAAGCAGCGCTCTGCATCAAGTGCAATTTCCCTTAAGAGCAGACAGAGAGCACAGTCAGTACAGAGTAGGTTTCTCCCTCTTCCTCCAGATCCCCAATAAGACTTCCCACTGGCACGGCTACAGAGTTGAGATCTTATCTGAGTGACCAAGCCAAGACCTCCAGCACCCTCTCTATCCAACCAGTGCTTCATGTCCCTGCCAAGTAGATGACACACACACACTTTGTGGTTTGATTTACACACACACACAGCCGAGAGAGGCTAGAACAGGTTTACTAGCTATGCCTCCTTCTGCCCAGACTATAAGATAGTTTCCACTGCCACCAGTCACTCTTCGACAGCAACAACTCATTACAGCCGAGTGATGTCTCCAGGTGTTTCTGCAGTTACACCCTACTGCTCCTCTAAGCATCAAATATTGCCTGTTCATATTTGCATTAATAATTCCAAAACCATGTTACATACAAGGTATCGGAAAATTTTATCTTGAAGCATACATGATAGCAAACACAATTGTATTGATATATGACCTCTGTCAATGGGTATTTGTTAAAAATGTAAGGTGATAACTTCAATTTTTAAATGCTGAAGCCACGCCCACTAGGAGTTAAAGGTGCACACTCAAAAGAGCTCTACTGGAGGGAATGAGTTAAGGCCCTCAACAAGGAGTGTCCAATCTTACTGTGTAATATTAATACTAATATAAATGGTAGTTTGACTAAGAGCAAGGTTATTAGGAGTGGCCCACGCAATGTCACCTAATAAATATGCAAGTACTCTCAAAACCTAAATATCTAAACACAGATCAACCACAATGCAAGGTTTAAATATAATAAATAATAAAAGAACATGAAATACTCAGTATATATTCACAGTGACATCAGAGTTCAAAACAAGGAAATATTTAAAATAACATTGCAGTACAGGCTCACACAAATAAAGAAAAATATCTAGACTGTATCTAAGAGAATTACTATAACCTAAGAACTTGCTAATAGAGCAAGGCAGATGTCGTGAATGGGTTTTGTTGTTGTCAGGTCCAAGACAGAATGCAGAATGCTCTATCTCTCTAAGAGACTTCTCAAATTAATATCTAAAAATATTACTGCTAGGATAACTTGCAGAATTACATAATTTCTTGTCATCTGACCTCTAGCTCCAAGGTAGAACAACCATTGATGGCATCTGGTAGCATTTAGCATCTACCTGTAAAAATACACAGACAAGGGCTTTTGCTCAGATTTTTGGCAGATGCTGGAAGTCATAAAACAATTGCATTCCTTCACATTTCGATACCAGTAATTAGGTCACCCTACAGACAATACAGAAAGCTTCCTAGTGTTTCTAGCTGCATTGAATCATGTCAGAGAGCCTCTTCATGGCGTAGCCTATAAAGTAATTTAATTTCAGATATTTTTCTAAAGTTTGGTGGACTGAAGTTAACCCTCCAGTTTCTTCTGTTGACATATAGATTTAAACAAGTTATAATAGTGCATGTACATTTCTGTTCTCTTCCACTAGGGTACATTGTGGACACATTTTAAGCACAAGCACTTTACAAAATACCTTTTCAACACAAACATCTGTACAGAGCAGTTTGATATACATGACATACAGTTCCAGTATATTTGTAACACAAGCATCTTATACGACATATAATTCTAATACATTTGCAACACTAGCATCTTGCATAAATTAGTTTGATATTCATAAATGACATAAAATTATTTACAAAATTACAGCTAGCTGTGCTGGCAGTATCTCCTTTTGTTACACTGGATATACTTTGAAAACCTGAATGATGACCCCATCTGAAAATCCCCAGACCATAAGTGATATGACGAACCCACCTCATATTTGCAGACACATAATGATGTTAAACGTGTTGCGACTCCTAAAGAGATGCTTCTGCTCTCTGGATACACACACACACACACACACACACACACACACACACACACACACACACACACACACACACACACACACACACTTGGGCAATATTTGATAGTAGCAGACATCTTTGGCCAGTCATTTCTGGTGTGCTCTATGTTACACAGTAAGTAACACACAAGCAAACACAACTTAGGGACATCACAGTACTGCTAAAGAGATCTGCTGGAGAAGCAAATCAGAAGTTAGGGATAGAGTTGTTAGAGAAATTGGCTGAAACACTGCCTCATATAACAGAGGAAGGCACTAGCAAAGAGGTGTCATCTGGTCCACAACTCTGAACCATGATTAAAGACAGCACAGAATTAAACAGATGCATGTATTATCACACCCAGGCTTTACATTACAGTGCACTTGGCTGGCCATGCTGTGCCTCAGAGATTACCTTACCCACAGAGGCTAGAGGGTATGCATGGTACAGTCATTATCATTTGGAGATAAGGCACACTGACACTGTCATATGGGTAAGGGTCATTGGAGATGGATCCATTAGACATTGAAACAAGTATCAGGTTGAGGGGAGTCAGACATTACATCCTCTAGTGGCAGGGTGCAGCTGCCGTGCCACAAATGCTGGGCATAAGTGTCATGAAGCCCTGCAGTTTCAGGGCTTGAAGCATTCTACATTAGGGGTGGGGTAGCATTTTTGGAGCATATGCAGGAATCTTGATGTGGCACCCCATGTTAGGAGCCAAAAGATGGACATCATCCACAATTCCAACAACAGCCACTGCTAGGTGTGGCACTCTTTTTGATAACAGAAGATACAGATGGTGTGGAACTGTGGAAACCACAGCATACAGCCTTGTGTGGTATCCAAGAGGTGGAGCATGATAAATGTGTCTGGTCATAAGTATGAGTTTATAAAACAAAAAATACGCCAAGCGTATATAACATTCACAGGGCAACCACGACTTAAACAAGTTTCAAGGAAGATAATACTTGGTAGCGACAAATGCGTACTGCACGAATTGATAGAAAAACAAATAATTTTATTAAATAGTGAGCGCTTTCACCAAAATGGCTTCTTCAAGCTTTGCAAAACATAAACAGCATAGATATTCAAATACTGCTACCAAAGCAGCAATTGGTTTGCATCATTAGTGACATCATACTGACCATACATATTCACATCTTAAATTTTAAAGTCTCAGCGCTACAAACATAAATTGATAAAATAAACATTTTCATAATGTATGCACCATTCCACAAGTGAGGAGACAACGCTCCTACAGCAGAGAAAGGCAGAAGAGGAAGAACTCAGGAGGGGATCATGTTGGGCCCACCCTCAAAAAGATGTGGGAACGGGTAGGCAATCCCTAGTATTTAACCTTTCTAAGAGGCAATTAACTAAATATGAGATGGAAGTCCTTGATAAAGGTTTAACTTTTATTCCTACCATGAGAAGTAATGTTGTTGATACTTTTGTTGCTACCAAGTATTATCTTCCTTGAAACTTGTTTAAGTCGTGGTTGCCCTGTGAATGTTATATACGCTTGGCGTATTTTTTGTTTTATATATTTTATTGGGCACAGGAGCATTTACTCTCGGGCTGTGCTTCTTTATTATAAGTATGAGTTTGGCCACACCAAGGTGAATTAGTTGCCATGACTTAGGGTGACAATAATGCAGTTTCAAACAGTCTGTGCCATGTGTGTGTAAGCCCAGCATGTGACCATCCACATCACACCTGGTCCTTGCACAGCCATGGATAGTATGACCTGCAGAGGCACAATGGAGGGCATTTGCCACCTGCCTCATGGATGTACTGCTGGATGCCACGTGGGCTACTAATGACCCAAACATGCAGGTTTGCTCCAAGTTCCTATATGCCAGATCACTCTGCATATGCATCCCATAGTGAATGCAGCTATTACAGATTCTCATCTGAGCTACACAGCATGTGCACCACCTCTACCATGATGTGCATAGTGCCTGTCTGTCTGCCTGTGCCTGGTTACTGACCTTCAAATCTGCTAATGGATGCCATGTGTGGTGCCCAGCTCAGGGAAAGACCCTGTCACATGGTGGTGATGACCACCAACACATCTCTTGCCTATGGTGGATACACCCGCAGTGAAGGGAGCTTGGCTGATGAAGATGGCAACTCTTGAGTAGCCTGGGTTGGGGCTAACACTGACACAGTATGCCCAATACTAGAAACAAGCAATGCTGGATGTTTGGCCTGTCCCTCCACCACCCCCTTGGGGATATGCACATGCCTTCCAATGTCAGCATTCTTGGTGTCACTGGATCACTTTATTGTTCCATGAGCACACTGCTGTCATTGTCAGCCACAGGTGGCCTGTTGACATCACACATGTGCCATCCTGTTTTGGTGGAGCATCCACTAATGAAACATGTAAAAGTATAAAGAAAACCTATCCATGGCAGTACTGGAACATATGATTTACTCACCCAACCTGATGTACACATACTAGTACATGTCAGTTCTGTATATAGTATATGGATACACACATACTTTGTGTTGGATGGTGTAGTAGTGGCAGCTGTGGTGTATCTAGAGAACATAAATGCAGAGCCGTTTTGCTGAGTAAGTTCTTCTCACATATACATTAGTAGATCAGCGTACAACATGGAAATATACTTGCTATTACTAACCTGGTTCATCCCCTACAGACACTTTGGCAGCTGTCAGCAGACCAGCTCTCATATCCAGGTCACTACTAGGTATGAGGATTTGTTTAACTGCCTTATTCAGAGTTACCAGGAAATTTTCCACTTATGAGAGTCACGATGGTCCAACTTCACTGGTAGGCCGGTCCCCGTTAATGTCTTCTGCCTCAGTCTTAGCATACACTATAATACTGATGAACTTGCAACACACTGATACTACAGTCCCATTACTGCTGGCCACAGCACTTATGTCCTGCATTACTCACTGCCACACCTGGTTCCAGAAAGCCTGGCCAGTTTTATCTTTGCACGGGGTGCACATGTCATGTATGTGTGTAGGGCCTACAATAACATCAGTCTCCTGAATGGTGAACTTTTCCCAACTTTTTGCTGTTCTCTTGGGCACATGACAACATGTGTACACCTGTGGAATATATACATAACAGTCAGGAGTGTGTGCGAGTCTGTGTGTGTGTGTATACACATGTCTTTCTCTCTATGGCTGATCTCAATGTCTCAGCACTGCTGCCTTCCTTCCATTTCATGGACATATACCCATCTGCTTTCATGCTGTAACCATTTCTAACTAGTCCCACCCTGACAGCAGCAATGGGCATCTTACCACTGTCCACCTCCTGCAGCATTTTGTTGAAGGCCAGTAGAGCTATGCAAATCATGTGCCTCTCTTTCCCTCTGTACACATACCCATGCCATGACCTATATACAGGGGCAATTTTTCTCCTGTAGCATGTCTCACATACTGTGTGCATAGACCACAGTATGACCCCCCCCCCCATAGGACCTTTACCCAAAATGCCCATATGCTCTTCTTTTTCTGTCATAGTGAATATCTCCACTCAGGCTGGATATTTACTTGCCATACCCTTATACCATGTTTTCTGTCATGGTGAGCCTCCATCAACTAGGCATTTACCTGTCATGCCTTTGTGACACGTTACCTCATCCTAATTTTTGCTATCGTGACATTTACCATGGGTGCTCATTACCAGAGCCATAGCTAGCAACTCTGGGGTCTTGTGCCATTCCTGATCTGGCACCCCTTCCTCATCTTTGTTTATTTAGTAATTTATTGGTAAATTCCTCTCATATCTCACATGAAAAAATCTATTGCTTTTTTTCTTTTTAAACTGTAGCAAACCACTTGCTACATTTCCAGAAAGCAGCTTCCTACAGTTTATAGCCAACATGAATGTTAAAGAGCTTTAGCCCTGACCACAAATGCAGTAGTGGCATTCAGTTCTGAATGCTGGTAATACACTAAAAACTTATCGGCATCTGCCAGTCACGTACCCTAGCATTCTACACACAGGAAGGCTGATCCCTTTACTCAACTCTATCTACAGTCTTGCTGATTGCAATGCAAGAAGTACCTTACCAGACATCTTCTCTTCTTTCACTATGCCTAACAAAGTTCAATGTCATCTCCACTGAATTGCTATTCCCGATTTGCTTGTCTTAATGAGGTCTCCTGTAATATGGCCCACTTTATATTGTGCTAAAGCAGGCCTCATAGCATGGCAATTATGAGAATGAGGTACTTAGCAAGACTGTCTCTGAATCATTGCCAAAGCATGGTGAGCTATCACACCCAGTAACACTAGCATGCTTTTCTCCTTCCTGCCTTAGTGATAATAGGACATGTGCACACTATTTTCATGCACAAAGCCTATGAAGCCCATACTGCTGCAACTCTACACTAGTGATACATTCATTAATACACTACTGCTGCTCAATAATGTGCATCATATGATGTCCAAACCTAGCTGTATGCATTGGGCTACCATTTTGCTGCTTGTAAAAACTAGTAGAGTAGACATGGCCACTTTAGGTGCTGGTTTCAGCAGGGCTCCTGCCTAGTCCAGACAGGGGACAAATGATGTTTCTTTATGTGCTGTGCAGGTATTATAAGGAACACCAAATGGGTCATTTTGATGGCCCATTATATTGTATGGATGTCTGGCATTGGCTTACCAGAGCAAAGAGTGATGTCACTGGTATCACCCACTCTGATAAGCAGTTCAGACATTGCTATAGTGACCTATGGTGGTGCAACCCCACTCTGCATCTCCAGTGGGTGGCAGAGATTAGAAAGACTCTGTGAACTTTTTACAGTAAGAACTTTTTTGCTATTGTCTGTCTCTTTGCCCTCTTTTGACAGATTTGCAGTTACTGAATTATCATTCTTTTTATACAGCAACGAGGAGACCGTATTCAGCTGAAAGGTCTGTCTCAGGAGAGCGATCAGACTGTACTGTGCAATTTAGTACTATTTATAACATGCACATGTACTAATGAGTTTTTTATTTTCCATTTTATTTTCACTTGTCCTTTTACAGGTACAGCTATAGAGCAGATTGTGGAGTTGCAGCAGGAACCCGAGTCTCTTCCAGCTTATGCATCTGGTACTGGGTTACCAGCAGTCACCAGAAGCATGGCAGTCACTCTGCTGAAGGCAATCTAGATACCTCTATGGCCACCTCATAAGGAGAGGGCAGATGATCCTCTTCTAAGAGTGGCCAAGAAGTGGTCTCTCTTGGTCATAAAACATGAAGTGTGATGGTTGGTTGTGTCTAAGGTGCACTTCTTCTTCTTCTTTCGGCTGCTCCCTTTAGGGGTCGCCACAGCAGATCAACTGTTTCCATTTCTTCCTGTCCTCTGCATTTTGCTCTGTCACACCAACCACCTGCATGTCCTCTCTCACCACATCCATAAACCTTATCTTAGGCCTCCCTCTTTTCCTGTTACCTGGCAGCTTCATCCTTAGCATCTTTTTCCCAATATACTCTGCATCCCTCCTCAGCACATGTCCAAACCAATGTAATCTTGCCTCTCTGGCTTTGTCTCCAAACCTTCCAACCTGGGCTGACCCTCTAATATACTTATTCCTAATCCTGTCCATCCTTGTCACACCCAGTGCAAATCTTAACATCTTTAGCTCTGCCACATCAAGCTCTGACTCCTGCCTTTTTGTCAATGTCACTGTCTCCAACCCATATAACACTACCCTCTTGTAGACCTTCCCTTTCACTCTTACCGGTACTCGTCTGTCACAAATCACTCCTGACACTCTTCTCCACCCACTCCATCCTGCATGTACTCTCTTCTTCACCTCTCTTCCACACTCACCATTACTCTGAACTGTTGATCCCAAGTACTTAAACTCATCCATCTTTGCCACCTCTACTCCCTGCATCCTCGCCATTCCTCTATCCTCCCTCTCATTCACATGCATATATTCTGTCTTAGTCCTGCTGACCTTCATTCCTCTTCTCTCTAGAGCATATCTCCACATCTCCAGGGTCTCCTCCACCTGTCCCCTACTCTCACTACAGATCACAATGTCTTCTGCAAACATCATAGCCCACGGGGACTCCTGTCTGATCTCGTCTGTCAACCTGTCCATCACCATTGCAAATAAGAAAGGGCTCAGAGCTGATCCCTGATGTAATCCCACCTCAAACGCATCCGTCACTCCCACCGCAGACCTCACTGATGTCACACTACCCTCGTACATATCCTGTACCACTCTTACATACTTCTCTGACACTCCCAGCTTCCTCATACAATACCACAACTCCTCTCTAGGCACCATGTCATATGCTTTCTCTAAATCCACAAAGACACAATGCAACTCCTTCTGACATTCTCTGTACTTCTCCATCAACACTTTCAGAGCAAACATCACATCTGTAGTGCTCTTTCCTGGCATGAAACCATACTGCTGATCACTAATCATCACCTCCCTTCTTAACCTAGCTTCCACTACTCTTTCCCATAACTTCATGCTGTGACTGATCAGTGTAATCCCTCTGTAGTTACTACAGCTCTGCACATCACCCTTATTCTTAAAAATCGGTACCAAAACACTTTTTCTCCATTCCTCAGGCATCCTCTCGCTTTCCAAGATTTCATTAAACAATCCAGTTAAAAACTCCACTGCTATTTCACCTAAACACCTCATGCTTCCACAGGTATGTCATCTGGACCAACAGCCTTTCCGTTCTTCATCCTCTTCATAGCTATCCTTACTTCCTCCTTGCTAATCCACTGCACTTCAGGATTCACTATCCGCACATCATCCAACCTTCTCTCCCTCTCATTCTTTTCATTCATCAACCCCTCAAAGTACTCTTTCCATCTGCTCAACACACTCTCCTCACTTGTGAGTACGTTTCCCTCATTATCCTTTATCACCCTTACCTGTTGCACATCTTTACTAGCTCGGTCCCTCTGTCTAGCCAATCGGTACAGGTCCTTTTCTCCCTCCTTAGTGTCCAACCTTTTATGCAACTCTATATATGCCTTATCCTTAGCCTTCGCCATGCACCTCATCTCCTTATACTCTTGTCTACTTTCTTCATCTCTTTGACAATCCCACTTCTTCTTCGCCAACCTCTTTCTCTGTATACTCTCCTGTACTTCTTCGTTCCACCACCAGGTCTCCTTGTCATCCTTCTTCTTTCCAGATGTCACACCAAGCACCTTTCTAGCTATCTCTCTTACTAGCTCTGCTGTAGTTACCCAGCTATTTGGTAACTCTTCACCGTCACCCACTGCCTGTCTTAACTCTTCCCTAAACATCACCTCACAATTACCATTTTTCAATTTCCACCATTTGATCCTTGGTGCTGCCCTCACAATCATCCTCCTCTTCTTGGTCACCAATGTCATCCTACAAACCACCATCCTATGCTGCCTAACTATTCTTTCCCCTGCCACCACTTTACAGTCTCCAATCTCCTTCAGATTGGCCCTGCTACATAAGATATAATCCACCTGTGTGCATCTTCCTCGACTCTTGTATGTCACCCTACGTTCTTCCCTCTTGTTAAAACATGTATTCATCACAGCCATGTCCATCCTTTTCGCAAAATCCACTACCATCTGACCTTCTGCATTCCTTTGCTTAACACCATACCTACCCATCACTTCCTCTTCCCCTCTGTTCCCTTCATCAACATGCCCATTGAAATCTGCTCCAATCACCAGTCTCTCACCCTTAGGTACAGTCATCACCACTTCATCCAACTCACTCCAAAAGTTTTCTTTCTCATCCATCGCACATCCAACTTGTGGAGCATATGCACTAACAGCATTCATCATTACACCATCAATTTCCAGCTTCATAAACATCACTCTATCCGACACTCTTTTCACCTTCAAAACACTCTTAGCATACTGTTCCTTCAGGATAATGCCTACGCCACTTCTCCTCCCATCCACACCATGATAAAATCATTTGAAACCGCTTCCGATACTCCTAGCCTTGCTCCCCTTCCATCTGGTCTCTTGCACACACAATATATCAACCTTCCTTCGGTCCATCATATCAGCTAGCTCTCTACCTATATCAGTCATACTGCCAACAATCAAAGTTCCGGCCCTCACTATCACAGTCCTAGCCTTTACCTGCCTTCGGGCATGCTTTCCCCCTCTTCTCCTCCTTCAGCCAACAGTAGCCCAATTTCCACCAGCACCCTGTTGACCAACAGTACTGGTGGAGGTCGTTGTTAACCTGGACCTCGACCGATCCGGTATGTATTTCTGTACTGTTGTCTGCATGTATGATTTGGCAAAATTTTATGCTGGATGCCCTTCCTGACGCAACCCTCCCCATTTATCCATGCTTGGGACCTGCACAAAGAAAAGCACTGGCTTAAGGTGCACTGACAGTCAGAAACCCACACTGGTATCACTGAGTGCTTCCTGACAAGGCTAGTAGATTAGTGTGACCTGCCGGTCCAAAACATCAGACCATCAAAAGCATAGCCTCTCCATGACATGAGCCATGGAGGTGACTGATGTCTGGGTGGGCACTCCTCTGGGCTGGTCAGAGGGGCCCACTGTACCCTGCCTTAGCCGCCATCCTTGTGCTCCCCTTCCTCATGTCATTTCCCATACCTTCTGTAGTCTGAATTTCCCGATCATCAGTCATCATCTCTATGTATGTCTGGTTCTCTCTATTGTTGTTCACATCACAGGCATTTACTAGGCTAATGGCTCTAGGGCTCTTATAAGCCTAGTCAAGTTCTGTCCTTGCTTCCACCTTCTTTTGTTTTTATACTGCCCCTACCTTTTTATGCCTGTGTTATAGATTTGTTTACCTCAGCCAAACCCCCTACTTGTGTTGCATTCATTTTTTCTGAGTCCAGTTCCACTGAAAGTAGGTTGTGCAGCATTTTATCATACTTTTTTAGTTTGAAAGCTGCTTTGCTGGTGATCAAACAAAGTTCAACAAGGTAGTCCTAGCAGTTAACTGTAAATAAATGGGTATGTGTGTGTCACTTACATGGCTAACTGGGAAATTTATGCTTAGTGTCAGGGAATAGTAGGGGGATTTAGGCTTTTGGAGTGGGTGTGTGCATTGGGAGTTAGTGATCAGGAAATTTAGGGTTAAGAAGCTAGACAGGAGTGTCAGGATTAGGGAGTGATCAAGGAGTTCAGGTTTAGGTAGTATGAGGGGAGTTTCAGGGTTAAAGTTGGGGTTCTGGGATATCCATGTAGTTTAGTAAAATCAGGCAGTGGAAGTGGTATGTAATTGGGAGGGTTGGGGTAGATGGAGGCAAGGCACTTGGGACTGTAGGGTGTTTGACAGGTTTCAGTTATCTTCAGTAGGTGAAATGTTTATCAGTGTAAATGGGTTCATTCTAATGACAGAGATCCTCTCTTCTCCCTCTATCCTTCCTACACAAGCTTCTTGATAGTTTACCCATTTACCCTTTTTCAGAAATATAAAACGAGTACCCCTGTCCTCAAATAAATGCTCTTCTTTCCTCCTGACCTGTCATATCTTATCTTATGATTATCGTTGCGCGCGCGCGTGTGTGTGTGTGTGTGTGTGTGTGTAAATATGTTCTTCTGTTTGCTATTTCCTCTTTTCCTCCTTTATTACCCACCTTCTTTCTACCTCATTTACATAATGAACTGAGATGGCACTTTACTGTGTTGCCCTTTCTAGGCTGCTCATATGCCCAAGCTGCCATTATGAGGTGCTTTGTTGCGTGAGTGAATGTATATAGCCTCAGGCAAGCAACCTTACTGTTTTTGTCATCTCAGTCACTTGACTGCTCATGGTGCTGCCACACTAGAAATGTAGCTAGCAATTTTTACATCTAGTGCAGTCCCCTGATCTTACTCCCCCCTCCCTGAAATGCTCTTCTCCAAACTTGAAAGAGCAAAAAAACAGAACACATTTGTAACAAGCAGTTGCTACGGTTTATACCATGCATGAAGCACAACAGCATTCAGGTTTCTTTGCCGAAAAATACTTTTTTTTTTCTTTTAAACTGTAGTTTATACCATAAATGGAATGCTATTATGATCAGTTTTGACCACAAATGTAATACTGTCATTTTTTTCTAAATGCTGCTATACAGTAGAGCATGACTGGGATCGACTGATAGTATGGCCATGGAAGCTGACCTATTTGAACCACATTTTCTACACCAGAACTATCACATCACTACTGTTAAGTACTATGACTACTGTCAGAAATGTGGCTGCTGAAATTTAGTATGCAGTCTTTTTCTCAGAAAACTGTCACTAAGCAGGTTCTATTACACACCAAATCAGTATCAAGCCATACTGTACTACATGATCCCCGATATTTACTACTGCACTGTGGCAAAGCAAATGCTTCTGAATACCTTCCGTAGATCAGAGTGCACGTATTGTGTGCACTGTATCTTTAAGAAGCATGTCAAAGACATAACGTGCATGTACAAAGACTGAGCACGTGACATTTCTACTGCCATTTTGAGAGTGTAGCCAGAGAGTGAGCATGTATGAATCCAGCAGTTAGTTTGTATATAAGTTACTTGGGTTAAAATCTATTAAGATGTGTTTGTATAAAATAAAGTTGCTTGAACAGAACCCATGAAGACTCTTCTACTGTGTCCAAGATAGGAGAGCGACACCTTCCTATAAGTATATGATAAACCAATAATTACAAACACTAAACCTCGGGCAATACAATTATACATATCTTGCTCTTCAAAAAGACATGCTAATACATACCATTCTCAGTCTGCCAGTGTTCTAAGTGATTAATAACTATGTTTAAAAAGTGTCCCCGACTAGCACCTTTGACTCTTCCACATAAATAACAAACACATAACTATGAAAAAAATGTCTATAAACAAACTGCAGATGCTAAACCACCTAAAATATAAAAATATTCATTATTTTATTTGATATAAAACTTTTACATAGGTAAGTACTAGGCTAGCTGCCCCTGTAGGCCATTTTAAGCCTAGCCATTTTTTTTCCTTTTTGCTCAAAATAATCTATCCCATTTGGTTATAGATTGGCCTTACCCATCCCACTGTCGATAATTATATATTATCCCTAATAAGAATTACTGCGATCATACCATAGATAATTTGAGAGGACCCAAGCATGAGACAAAGCATTAAGGAGCTGCCTCTGTCCATTAGTAGAGCAGGGGGAAGTCCTGAGGTACATTTTCTGTTTCCCATCCATAGATCTAAGTTGTGCTTGAATATGGAAAGGAATGAACTTTGTTTTATTTGGACAGGTAGTCTGTTCCACAGTAGCGGTATCCTCTGTGAGATATATCTGTCCCTCCAAACTATTCTGTTGATGTTGAAGAAAAGGTTTAAATCCCTAGACAAACTCAAAATGGGTCGAAGGATGCCTTGAATGTCAGACACAGGTCACCTCTTAGCAGTCTGTAGGATACCAAGTCTAGTGATAGGGTTTTGAGTTGGTCCATGTAGGACATATTGTTTAGGCCCTGTATCCTTTTAGTACAGTATCTCTGTGGACATTCCAGCTGTTGCATGTGTCTCGACAGATACATGCCAAATGGAGCATTATCATCAATGATTGGCCTAATGAGCGCTAAGTAAAGGGGGACAATGACATCCCCAGATCTACACACAATCCCTTTTTTTATGAGCTCTGCAATACAGAAGAACTTTCTTACAACAATTGACACATGTTGGTCAAAAGTTAGGTCACTGTCCACATAAGTTCCCAAATCTCGAATAACTGGTTCAACTTTTAGGGGTGTATTAACAATGTGTCAGTTCCCGAGAGTAGATGAGTTACCAAAGGATACAATAATGCCTTTTTTTGGCATTTAGTTTCAGTCCATGACTTTAGCACGTTATTTACTCGAGGCAAACCTTTCTGCAGGATGGCCAAGTCATCTGGGGATACTTCTGACATAAATGATTCACATATAAATTGTTTTAAATTAAATTAATTTTATAGAAAAACACCAGCGTCAACAATCTGAAAATGGGGCTTAAAAGGAACTACAGTACAGAAGTTGTATAACAGCAACCAATTGTTGGGCATTTGTAATGCAGGCTATAGTCACATCTGATATGGATTGTCAATTATATAAAGCCATCACTATATAAAACAAAGATACCAGTAAATCACAGGAACATGGGAACAGTACTAGGCAAGTGATCAGTGAGAACATAAGATGCACCACCATACTACACATTTAATTAGATACACAAAGTTCGACACCCATTTTACAGAATCATGTATGCTTATGATACAGTACAGTATTACCTGTATAGCTGTATGAATTCTGGAGTTGGATGCACAGTGTTTGGCTGTACTAATATTCACCCATTACTTTATGTACATACTGCTTACTATTCTTCATTAAATGCACTGTATTCTTGTTCACATTATGAAAGTCTAAGTGGAACTTGAAACAGTCTTAAAGTAAAGCGGTACTTTTCCATTACCGGGGGAGCAGTTCTAATGTGCGCTGCTTTCGGTTACTGTTATTTCTGATTTCCTAGACTTTATAAAATTTTTTATACAATAAAAAGTCTTTCGGCTTTTCCTGGTTAGGGGTCGCCACAGTGGAACTTCCTGTCCGCTAATGATTGGCAGTGGATTTTTACAGTGCCGAGTTCCCAGCCCGATGCCCAACCTTCAAAGAAGGCACATCCATTCACGCACACATCTACCTGCATGGGGAGAACATGCAGACTCCACACAGAAGGTGCTCCAGCCAAGAATCGAATGGTAGAACCTCTTGCTGTGAGGCGACAACGCTAACCGCTGCACCACCGCGGCCTAAATTTTTTTATATAATCATAGTCATAAATGGTTTACCAGAAAAATACACATTTTATAAGGAAAAGACCAACACTATCAGGCAAAAAAGACATTTCTGTGAAATTCAGAATAGTTGAGAGGTATGCCTATATAACATCTATGCATGTGCATTTGCCAACTTCAGAAACGTACGGCAGGAAAAAAATTATTTGTAACTTTATGAACTAACTTTCGGGTAAGGGGTTCTCATGTATCACTAACAGACCCTTTTTTACTCAGAAGTTTATATGTCCATATCACTTTGCCTTCTCCACAATACATCTACTTTCTCCCAGAAACATTCCTTTATAAGATTACAGCCTACCACCCCAGAACATGAAAACACACACACACAGTTATTCTGACAATAAACAGGCGCAACCTTTATTTTCCAAACCAATGCATAGGGGATCCTGAACTTTCAACGCTAAATATGCAAACCCAACTTTACAAAATGTTGAACTTTTATTCAAACTCGCACACCACTGGCTGTTGAAGGACTATGAAAATTCACACAGAACTAGGTGCACGACAGGTGTTTCCAAATTAGCTGGCAAACCAGTTGAAGTAATTACTCATATCATTAGCGGGATGGTTACTAACTGTCCTTCATAAGCACTCCAGGGAAGCAGTTTCAATCTACATCTCCCACTTACCACACACACACACAAAAATACGACTGTGAAACAAATTCATCTTTTAAATGTCTGACATTCAAAAAAATGCCTTAAAACCATCTGGTGTAAAAGTAGCACACTTGGCTAAACAATCCTGCATTACTGTTCCCTGTAACAAGAACTTATCATACAGCTATTACATTTCAAATTTTCTCTTGAAATGAATGGAATGATCCATTGTCAAGAGTGATCCTCTCCTATCGTGAAACTCCCCTAAGGCTTCTTGTTATTGCTAGTGCATGCTAACATTCTCAGCAGTCATTAAGAGTGCTGCTGCCCCGATAACGGAAAAGTACCAGTAAAACTTACAAAAAAAAGCTGCCTTAAGCTGAATTAAATGTAATTACTTCTCATATAGCTGTAGTTACTGAATTAAATGTAATTATTTCTCACACAGCTGTAGTTACTGCTTTCAGTACATCTTGCTACATATAAAATTTTTATAGAATGGAAACATAGACTGTTGTTGTTGTTGTCTTTCGGCTTTTCCCGGTTAGGGGTCGCCACAGCAGAACTCCAGTCTGCTAATGATTGGCAGTAGATTTTCACGAATGCCGAGGTGCCAGCTTGACGTTCAACCTTCAACGAAGGCACGCCCATTTACACGTCTTTCGAACGCCCACCCAACTGCGGGGAGGACATGCAGACTCCACACTGAAGTTTACTCTCCGCACTCCAGCCGAGAATCGAACGGGAGAACCTCTTGCTGTGAGCCAACAATGCTACCGATGCACCACCGCGGAAGTCGGAAACATACAGACTGTACAGAATCTATTTAAGGGCTTTCACTGGAATTGCAGTAGAGCCATTAAACAGTGAAACTGGCTTCTCAAAATGTGCATGTATTTTTAGTATCTAAAGCCAAATGCTTCCTAAGATATTACTCCAAGTCAAGGGATGCATTACCTTCTTTGGATTACAGTTTCTTTTTAAAGTTACATAGCTATGGAAACAGGAAACACTGCATTCAGAATTATAAACAGGGACTACAGAAACTGGGAATCCTTTAAGCAGATAGATCAACTGTTCAGTTTTTGCTTTGGTTTTGAAGTACGCACAGCGGCATATAGTTCTGGGACAGAAGGGTATTCCTAGAATTCAGTGCCTGTGAGATTCTGCAGTTGTTGTTTGGACTTACAAGTCAGTGAAAGATAGAATTTAGTAAAGTCATTTTTTACTGATAGGCTAGGATCAGCTAGGATCAGAAAAGCTTTTGATAGTTATTTCATATGCTATTTGTCTTTTAAAAAACACATTTTGCATTTCATTGCGCGTGAACGGCTACTTGTATATTTAATTTAATAAACTATACTGCTTAATTTTATTTCAAGTGACTAGTTTTATTAACTTGATTTAAGAAGCTTGTGACAGATATGTGTATGTGCAGACTTGGTGAGTGTCAACTATTGGCATCCACCTCTGGATACGTGACAGCTTAAAGCTATTGCTACCTAGAACTATTTAATGGCTCATTTTAAAAATAAACAATAATTATGTTCTTGGTGTACCAGACTGGTCTGTTTGGTGGAAGCATGCTACTGTTAAGGCAAGGAAGGTGGTGGTATTGAAGACATATCATTAACCCCTCCTAAAACACTACACACACACACACACACACACACACACACACACACACACACACACACACACACACACACACACACACACACATTACTGTTGTATGAAAACAGAAGAAGGCATTGGGGCAGGATATAAAGCAGGTAAGATCCCATGAAGGCAATGATTGTAACTTTGCTCTGCAAGTGGTCATTACAAAGCTCTTTTGGGTATGGCAGGCATATTATCTGAGGCAGTATAGTGCCATTACCATACATTCTTAAGGCCAACCACCCCTTGCTCATTATTTGGCAGGAACAGTGCTGCACATGAGATCAAAACCCCTGTCCCTGACATAACAATTGGTGTCAATGGTATATATTTAAAGGCCATACTATGATATACAAATTGGTGCCAGTGGTGTGGATTTGAATGCCACAAATGGGATTATATGACCATTTGTCCAATGCAGTTTAGTCAGTGTGTTGTCTGAAAATGTTCCCTGTATAAGTACAGCCAACCAGTGAATAAACAAATGAAGGATACAACATTACATATTTATGACTGCATCATTTTAGTAATTAGTGCTTAACAACTATATATTTATTTCTTTGGCAACTGTTAGCTATATGCATGTCTATTAGTGACATCTGCTGTTGGGTTTATAAATCCAGCTTTGTTGCTTCTTTAGTCATATGTAAATAAATAATGCACTAGTACTGAATTACATCACTGACTACAGTACACATAAACTTAGAATCTGACATAAAAACAAATACACAAACACATTTATATACTAAAAGTTCTTTTAACTGATGCGTATTAATATAAAGCAAGTTTTTTTCACATTGACTAGTGCCATGTTTCTCTTTACAGTAAGTGACATCATCTGCAAATAAATGTTTTACAGATTATTTTTTATTTTTATTTCACATTTGTTTACCAAGGTGGTACACGTATCACAAATGATGACTTGCAGACACTGCCCAGGTGAAATAATCACAAAAAATAAGGAAAAAAAGAGAACAGAGAGGCAGTAAGCTCCACATATCAAAACAAAGTAGAAAGTAACTATATACAACAAAACTGGTGCAGTAGCAATTAACAGATGTAGCAACAATTATGAGATAATTGCATATTCACAATTCACATATCATTTCAAGTTTATATCAAGGGGGAAATGATGTGGGGTAGTGAGAATCAGGGCAGGGGATAGTGCTGGAGTTAAGATGTGATAGTATTTGAGCAAGAGAAAGGCTAGAGGTTGAGAGGCCTTTATGTGATGTAGCTTGCTGCATGGCAGGTACATTTTGACTTGGTGTGGAATTTTCCATATTCAGCTCTGAAGGCGGAAGAGGGACTGTAGTTCATTTAAATGGTTGGAGAAAGATTCCCATATTTAAGAGCAAGGATGGAGAGAGGGTAATTGGTGCAGTGTAAGTTTGTGGGGGTTAGAGTATAGGATTGTTTGGGAGATGCATCTGAGACTTTAATGTGCGAGTATTTTGTATAAAGCTTGGAAGTTACCAATGAGAATGAGTTAGGTTAGAGAAGTCTGAAGATGAAAGAGCCTAGCAGAAGATGAAAGAGCCTAACAGCAGAGCCACTCTGCACTGCTTGTTAGTAATTAAGTGATTGATTTTGTTTTTGATATTCTGTAGTGTGTAGGCATTTTTCTAAGGGGACATGGCTATTAAAATGATAGTCTATATTCAAACTGGGCCAGAAGGACACCTTTGCCTATAGCTGCTCTGGCTGGTTTGATGACTACAGAACAGATATGTGGCCAAGCAAGCTATAGAAATAAGGTACTTAAAGAAAGGTTACTGATGACGTCACAGAAGTCATCAAAAGAAAGGAGGAGTGCAGGACAAAGAGGGACATGGAAAAGAAAGACTAGGCCAGGAAGGAATACTGGATGGCTAAGGAGGAAGCTAAGAATGGAGTTATACCAGCTTCTAGAAAATGACCTCTGTACTCAGCGCTCATGTACCCCAAGACAAATAGAGGAGGAAACAGACTTAGTCGAAGAAGAATGGCAGCACCTCCAAACAGCATGTGGGATGACTACAGAACAGATATGTGGCCAAGCAAGCTATAGAAATAAGGTACTTAAAGAAAGGTTACTGAGGAAGTCACAGAAGTCATCAAAAGAAAGGAGGAGTGCAGGACAAAGAGGGACATGGAAAAGAAAGACTAGGCCAGGAAGGAATACTGGATGGCTAAGGAGGAAGCTAAGAATGGAGTTATACCAGCTTCTAGAAAATGACCTCTGTACTCAGCGCTCATGTACCCCAAGACAAATAGAGGAGGAAACAGACTTAGTCGAAGAAGAATGGCAGCACCTCCAAACAGCATGTGGGATGACTACAGAACAGATATGTGGCCAAGCAAGCTATAGAAATAAGGTACTTAAAGAAAGGTTACTGAGGAAGTCACAGAAGTCATCAAAAGAAAGGAGGAGTGCAGGACAAAGAGGGGCATGGAAAAGAAAGACTAGGCCAGGAAGGAATACTGGATGGCTAAGGAGGAAGCTAAGAATGGAGTTATACCAGCTTCTAGAAAATGACCTCTGTACTTGGTGAAAAGATACTATCCGGCTAAGACAAACACAGAAAGATAAAGTCAGACACACTTCTGCTCACCAGGCCCACCAGCCTCCAAGCTACATAGAAAAAGAAAAACATGGAAACTGAGCTACTCCATGTCCAGCCTGCCTGTTGGCAAAGCCTCCCACCATATCATTGTTAGTTACAGGATTTCCACTGAGTACGAAGAGAAACACTCAGTATACCTGAAGGGACAGGGAGGGCATTCAGCCCAACACAGGAAAGATAGCCAATTTAACAGGATCTCAGTCATAAACACACAATACAGCAGAAGGCAGACATTTCTGTCTGAAACTAAGCAGGAGAATGCTCAACGGAAAAAAAAATCCCACATTAGTATCAACAGACAAATCCGGAAACTAGTCAAATCTGCAAAAGCTTAATAGGAGACTAAAATAGCCTTCTATGCAAAGGATAACTGTAAAGTCTTTTTAGTTAGGTTAGAAATCTTAAGGGAAACACTCACAAATGTGCTGAGTTGGCTGAAGAAGACAGTGCTTATATTCAAGCAGAAGACATTGTAAACTTGCTGGCCTTTACATTCAATGAAAATTTCACCCGTTTATCACCTCCGGTCACTTCTGATGAATTCCTCCTATGATTCCATTGCCTGCTATCACAAAAGAAGTCGTCACTGCACTCTTTAAAGCTAGAGACACAGCATCTATGAACTCTTATGGAATCCCAGGGTGCCTAGTACATAGCTGAAGCATGACCTAGCACACCAATTCAGTTCTCTATTTAACAAGAGTCTCTAGGCAGGCTTTGCTCCAGTAGAGTGGAGGACAGCAACAGTCATCCCTTTGCACAGAGGTGGGCCATCAATAGATCCTGGAAACTAATGACCCATAAGTCTGACTAGACTGATATGCAAGGAGAATCATGAAGCTGAAACCCCCTTTTTTTAAAGTGGCTTCCATTTGAAAAGACAAATGGTGCAGTGGTTAAGGTGTTTGCCTTTCAATCATAAGGTGCAAGGTTTGATTCTCACCACTGGCAGGAGCTTTACAAATTGAAGGTATATATTTTTTTTGCCCTGAGAGGGAGAGAGACCAGATAGCGAAGCGGTTAAGGTATTCGCCTCCCATGCACAAGGTTCGATCCTGACCTCCGGCCAATGCATTATCTCTGGCCAATGCATTATCTACTTGTGCTTCTCTGGGGGTCTTTCCCCCAAATCATGCTGAATGTTTCCATCTGAAACTCACCCATAAATGAAAGACAATTAAAAAGGGAGAATGAACAAGAAAGTCCTCAGCGCTCATGTACCCCAAGACAAATAGAGGAGGAAACAGACTTAGTCGAAGAAGAATGGCAGCACCTCCAAACAGCATGTGGGATGACTACAGAACAGATATGTGGCCAAGCAAGCTATAGAAATAAGGTACTTAAAGAAAGGTTACTGAGGAAGTCACAGAAGTCATCAAAAGAAAGGAGGAGTGCAGGACAAAGAGGGACATGGAAAAGAAAGACTAGGCCAGGAAGGAATACTGGATGGCTAAGGAGGAAGCTAAGAATGGAGTTATACCAGCTTCTAGAAAATGACCTCTGTACTCAGCGCTCATGTACCCCAAGACAAATAGAGGAGGAAACAGACTTAGTCGAAGAAGAATGGCAGCACCTCCAAACAGCATGTGGGATGACTACAGAACAGATATGTGGCCAAGCAAGCTATAGAAATAAGGTACTTAAAGAAAGGTTACTGAGGAAGTCACAGAAGTCATCAAAAGAAAGGAGGAGTGCAGGACAAAGAGGGACATGGAAAAGAAAGACTAGGCCACGAAGGAATACTGGATGGCTAAGGAGGAAGCTAAGAATGGAGTTATACCAGCTTCTAGAAAATGACCTCTGTACTTGGTGAAAAGATACTATCCGGCTAAGACAAACACAGAAAGATAAAGTCAGACACACTTCTGCTCACCAGGCCCACCAGCCTCCAAGCTACATAGAAAAAGAAAAACATGGAAACTGAGCTACTCCATGTCCAGCCTGCCCGTTGGCAAAGCCTCCCACCATATCATTGTTAGTTACAGGATTTCCACTGAGTACGAAGAGAAACACTCAGTATACCTGATGGGGAGGGTGAGATTTTGCTGGCCAAAAAGAGAAGTGACTTAACTTTTGTCCTTGGTTAATTTGGTGAGTGCTACCAATGCTGAACCATGGCATGAGCTTTGTTTTTACACTCCAGCTATTACTCTGATACTACATTCTATATGTTATTTAATGTTTCTTGCATCCCTGGGCTGAACCTGAAATTGGTCCAGCACGTTCAGAGCTGTACCCAGGACAACAGTAAAGTTTAAATGAAATTCAAACAAGAAATTGTGCTCTAATAAATATCTTATTACTAATAATTATTCATTAATATTGGACTATGCTATAAACTTGGTGTCAATACACTATATGGTAATGGGGCAGTTGTTAATCACTGACTGGCTTGCCTCTTGATAGGTTGTATATATTTCAAATTAATACAAGTTTAAGTTCATGTATTAAGGATACTTCAATCATATCTGCAATTTATTTATTTAATTCAAACTAATAATATTTTTAGACTCTCGGAAAAAAATTTCACACTCTTTATAAGTATACTAGCAGCTGAAAACTCCCCAACCTTGCCCCTTAAGAAGTGGGCTGTGTTTGTGGGTGGGCACAAATATCCTGTTAGTTTGGGAATCTTATTGCTTTGGGATACATTCATATTGGAAAGCATACCTCTCAACTGTCCCTGATTTTGACCCAGTTTTTACCCCTGTCCCTCTCAGTCCCTCCTAAAACTGGTGACATTTGGAGAAAAGATTATGTATTACACTTAGTTCATAGGTATGTACTAAGTTAATGGCCCTGGAGCCTTTACAATCCTAGCCCAAAAAAATTGTCCAGGCACTGTGCCACCCGATGTTAGTTCACAGTGCCCCTATCCAGTAAGGCAACTGGAATGATCCCTGGAGTGAACTTTCTGTTACCCATCCACTCTCTGCTTGACATGAATGGGAAGCTTATTCCAGAGTATGGGCTGTCTTTGGGAGATGAACATATCCCTCCAGCATGTTCTGCTAATTGTGGTAATGAGGCTGTGATCTCTGGAATGTGTGGTGCCGGGGATTGGGATTTCTTTAGGTGTAACATTTCAAGTATGGCTGGGTCAGTCATGGCTTTGTAAGTCAAGCAGAGATCACCTCTAAGTAGACGATAAGAGACTGAAAACAGCTAACGTTTCTTGAGTCTGTCCATATAGGACATGTGTTTAAGGCCTATGATCCTTTGTGTGAGGTACTTTTTGTGGCCTCTCCAGCTGCTGTAGGTGTCTAGTCAGGTACATACCAAATGGGGTTATATTCAATGATTGGTCTAATGAAGGATGACTTTTTTCTTCCTGGATGTGAAACCTTTGGTTATAAGTTGTGCCACGTAGAAGGACTTTCTGACCACAGTGGCAATGTGGTGGTCGAAGGTGAGGTGGCTGTCAACCTGGGTGCCCAGATCTCTTATAGCCCCTTCAGTGTATTCATAGACTTCTTTTACTTCAGAAAATACATTTTACTTTACGTTCTTCTATGCTGTCAGTGTCTCAAGTTAACAGTACTAATATTTTAAGTGTCACTAGTTTTACTGAAGATTTTGTCCCTGATTGTTTGAGAACTATGTGGGATGTATCAATAAAAAGGCATGTACCGTGCTCACAGTAAGAAGAAACAGTGACAGACGTTCTTGACCATCACAATCATAGCTCTCAAATAATCAGGGACATATTTCAACAGAATCAGGAACAATCAATGACATTTGTAAATATTAATACTATTAACATGAGACATTGGCAGAATAAAAGATTGTTAATTGCTATACATTTTGTGAAATAAAAGAAATCTATAACACTTACTGTCATTATTTATTCAGTATAATTCGACACCTTTCCTCCAAGAGTCACCAGTTTTAGGAGGGATTAAGAGAGACAGAGCTACATTTTGGAGACAAATTCAAGGACAGTTGAGAGGTACACAATTAATGCAGACAGCGTAAAACATAAGACCGTCGGTACAAAGTACTACACTGTACATACAGTGCCGCAGCCAAGGAAAAAAAATGCCCAAAATGTAATGAAACGTTAAAGCTAAAACCCTTCATACCGTTCAGTACGTTCGTCGATATTCTTCGGTGATTCCGAACTTAGACAAATCTGAAATTCGAAAAGCTGAGCTCTCACTTTATGCTACCTTCCTTTTATAATACTCGAAGACAAATTATGATTTTACCATATAACAGAAACAGAAGCCTGTGTATTCGTCTCTGTTTGCAGTCCTGAACTCCCTGAAAGTTTATCTACGCTGGTCATAAATGGAAGGCAATTGCGACGCTACAAACTGTAAAGTTTACGGTTTCCATGGCAACAAAACGTCTCCTCTCCTTGATTTTTCTCTTTTTGCAACCCGCCCCCCTCCCTTAAACACCTTTTTTTTGTCTCACCCTTTCATATTATTTGCTGACATGGAGTAAGCTTTATTTAGCCTTATTACAATAGCTTGGTTTTGGAAAAAGTAAACGAGTGTCAATTCAACTTTGTGAGAACCTTTGGGATCACATCCGCCTCCATGCGCTCACATTCCTCTAGTTTGTCTCAGTTTCAGTTCAGACACCTTTTTTTCTTCAGAAAAGTCAGTTACGTTTAAACCAATACGGCATTATTATTCTTATTGAGATGACTACATAGGGCTGATAATTGTTTGTCTTGCCTCTTAGTACCTTACTCAAAGGGGAATAGAAAGACGAGAGGATAATAGCCGGAACGACTTCACCGAATGCGCAGCAGCAAGGCCCGCCCAAGACCCAGCACATAAACACGCCGATGTTTTGTTTGTTCGCTTGAATAATCACCCAGGGGCTTTGTTTTACAACATTACCCCACCGTCAGTATAAGCAGCGTGCGATCTACTAATTTTTTCCCTATGTATCTGCTTTCTGCATGCCAGCAATACTGGATAATTATTCATGCTGTCTGCTTTCCGCATGCCTAGTTGGGCTTTGTTTCACAACTACCTCCACCGGGTGCGCAATAGCAAGGCCTGTGTAAAACCCAGCACATGCTTTATTTTTAAGAACTTCAAGAAAAAAACTAGCCAAGCTACAGTTTTCACATTGTGATCCATTAAACCTTCTGTATTAGAGGCCCGTGCGGTATATGCACATCAAGTGTTAGCAATATGGCTTACGTCCATGATTTTTTACCTTTTCTTTATAAGTCTTTGTAGGGTTGTCATCTTTTCAATTGCCCAAAGTGGGACATTTTTTTGAGAAATGTCAGATTTTGCAGGAGAAAACATACCCATGACCAGTACAAAAGGTAGAGCTTCACTTTTTTGCCAGAATAAAAGCTTATTCTTGTAGCTGTTGAGTTGCTTATGCTATTTCATATGCAACTGTTTTATACAACTATTAAAGAAAACTTGGGAATATTTTTGGCCTAAAATCTCAGAACATTTGCCATTTTTTTTTTTAATTTTTTCACAGGCCACAACTGCCCAAAGAGGGACTGTCCCTCGCAAAGTGAGACAGGGGGGAAACTCTTAAGTCTTTGTGGATACAGTCAGGCCTGCATAGCCTGACTGTATCATGGACGCTAGTAAGCCATATTGCTGAAACACTTGATGTCCTAAAGGGTTCATTTGCAAATATCACTGGGGCCTCTGGATCAGGGGTGTAGCTAGGATTTTCAAATTTGTACTGACAGCTCTCAAACTGCTACCCCCCTCCCCATCCAAGCTACGGCCTTTATCGTAATTCATGGTTTGCTCTTTTAGTGTCGATGAAGAGGCATTCGCTGTAATGCCTCTTCAGTAATCTAATATAAATTCACTCAAACTCGGTTCCCTGAATTGAAAATTAATCTGAAATGTCAGTTCTTTGAAAAATGCAGCATGGTAGTTGGGGTAGTGACTTTATGCTTTTGTTTTCTGTAACCAAGGTACAGGTTTTGAGCTTGAGTAAATTACTAACCACCTGCTACCACTAACTAGGATGTTTCATTCACACACACACCCCTACCTACCTCTTAGTGCAAGAAATATGGACAAATTCTAAAATAAACAGGGACAGATATTAAATAATGTTCCCGTGAACTTAGAAAGTTGCTAGAATAACAGGATTTGTGCTAGTTTGAATTTTTCTAAAGGACATGAAGTCTGAAGCTCAAATGTCTGTCATTATTTAGCAACTTCAGCCTTCAATGATTTTCTAATAAATCACAAAATTTATGAGGAGCAGACAAAAAATATGGGGCAAAAATCTGGACATTCTGCAAAATGTGGACAGTTGAGAGGTATGCTACCTACCACACACACACACACACAAGACCTCTCAACCTCTTACAGCAACAAACTCATAAATAAAACTGAGGCAAAGGCCCAAAAATAAGGACATTTTTTTTAAATATTGCTCTTATAAACTTAGAAAAATAATAGAATAGTAGTAGGTCTTGCATCAGTACGAATTTTCTGAAAGGTATGAAATCTGAAACTGAAATGTCTGCATTATTTTCTAACTTCAGTCTTTAACAATTTGCCACTAATTTGCCAGAAAACTGCAATTTTATGAAAAACGGACCAAAAATGTGATGCAAAAATATAAAATTGCCAGACAATACAGCTGGGAACCTGTCAAAGGAGGGACACCATTTTAATATGAGCACAGTTAACTTAGAGCAGTTGACAAAATTAGAGAATCTACATGCATTTCTGAAATAAAAGTAATGTATAACTCTGATCATTACAGTTATTTATTAAAGTAAAGTAAACCCTCTATGTTTTCTTCCAAAATTGCTATTTTGTGGAGGGATCATTAGGGGAAGAGCAACATTATGAGCCAAAATCAGGGACAGTTGAGGTTTGGCAACGCCTAATTCTATAAAGCAATTTATTTGCATGTACCTCTCAACCTGTTAATGCAATAAATCTGGACAAGGCCAAATATATTGAGGGAACATATAAACAGTACTAAAAATTGCTCTTGTATAAACTGGGACAGTTGATAGAACAGGTCTTATTTTAGCATGCATTTTTCTGAAGGTTATAAAGTCTGAAACTAGTGTGTTATTATTTAGTGACTTAATTCCTAAATAATTTGCCAAAAAAACACAAATTGAGGAACAAACCAAAAATAAGAAGCAAAAAATCTATTCATTCTTTGAAAATCTGGACAGTTGGGAGGTATAGTTCAGCTGGGGCTGTCTATGTTTGCCGCCCTTCCCCCTCACAAAACCATGGTTGAATGGAGCCTCCCCCTGCAGCCATTCCAATGATCCATTACTTTGCTATTTCACTCCATTTACCATAAACACTAATGTACATACTGATTTACTTCTATGATGATTTGAACTTCATTTGAAAGTTTTATTTTGCATTTTACAGCACAAACACTAAGACATCTGTTAAACAAACTTGGCATTAAAACTTCTCTGCCCTTGAAACTCACATTCATTGAAACAACATTAAAACCCACATTCAAAGAAAAATACATTTTACCCGTGGCAGATAAAAATTAATTCTGGGCTGCTTTTAAATCATATGAAACATACATGTGCTCTTTGATACACCTTCCTATTGCTTTGAACATTTTTCCAGTAAACAATGAAACAAAACTGCCCAATTCAGAACATTTCCATCATAAAAGTCTAGTCAAACTTTTACAGTCCACCATTATCAGTAAATAATATGCACAATCTCTGAAGTAGTAAAAAAAGTCATCTAAATAATTCCACGTTAAATAAATCTAAGTAATGAAGAGGTTGCTGCTAGCAATCACCTTTATATTTCATGACTTCACTGAAAAATAAAGTGTCTGATGCCCCTGAGGAATAAATTGCCTAAATTACATTAATAATAAGCTAGTAATATTGCAATAGGAAATGGATGGCAAACTGATAACAGGCT
The DNA here is from genome assembly GCF_019279795.1 of Protopterus annectens. Classification (NCBI taxonomy): domain Eukaryota; kingdom Metazoa; phylum Chordata; order Ceratodontiformes; family Protopteridae; genus Protopterus; species Protopterus annectens. The sequence goes on along the minus strand of NC_056737.1, from coordinate 607,974,408 downwards.
CATAGTTAGTGTCTTAACTTTCAGTAGAGCAGCATTCACCCCTTATGGGAGTAGAACCAACAACCTTCTGCATTAAAAGCAAGTACACAACATTTTGTGCTACTAGCAATGTGAGCTGAATTAGCATAATCAGCACTAAACTTCTCTTCCCCTGCAGCTCTCAGCTCCTTGTAAAATCTACGCAATACTCAACTACATCTCAACTTCGCAGCACAAGAAGTCTGGAAAAAGCCAAATGTATTGGGGTGGGTCAAAAGGGCAAAAAACAGGAACACATTAAACATTGCTTGTATAATCTTGGAAAGATGCTAGAATAAAATGCTGTGTTACCATCATACATTTTACTGCCAAGGTCACTGTGCAAAATAGTCAGAACAACATACCACTATGCCAAATCACCTGCTTTGTGAAAGAGAGGAAGACTGAAACTTAAATGGCTATCATTTAATGAATTCAGTTCTCACCATAGCTGTCAACCTCTTAGCACAAAACACCTGGACAAACCCAGTAATGAGGGAATACAGCCCTCAAACATATTCAGTGAATTCAGTTCTTGCCATAGCTGTCAACCTTAGCACAAAAACCTGGACAAAGCCAATAACAGGGTATTACAGTCCCAAAAATAAGGACAAATTTCAAATAGTCATAAACTTAAAAAATTGCTATAAAAAGGTTGTGTTAGTATATATTTATTGCTAGAACAAAAGTTGTTTTACTATGTCACAAACACAGGGATAAGATGCAGACTCCACACAGAAGGCACCCCAGCCAAGAATCAAACCAGAAAACCTATAGCTGTGAGGCAACAATACTGCCACTGCACCATCAAATATGTAAGGAAGTAAGCATTCAGAAACCTGAAGTCTGAAATTTAAATGTCTGTCAATTTGTTAATCAGGACAGTCTGACTTGGAACAAAAAAAAACTATTTTCAGCAGAGGCCCAGGAAAAAATAATGCAGACATGTCTTTGTATAACATGGGAGGACACAAAAGCAAACCCACACAAACACATGGAGAAGATACAGACCCCCCCCCCCCCCACACACACAAAGTAGGCACCCCAGCCAAGAACCAAACCCAAGAACCTATAGCTGTGAGGCATCAATGCTACATTACTGCCACTGCACCATCAAATTTCAAGCATTGCAATATTTAAAAAACACATATAAGATACATATATTGATCAGATCAAATATGAGGCAAAAATCTGCAATTTTTTTTTAAATGGTGGTGGATAGGGAATTCAGGTCTTTAACACCTGCATACAAGGTACAGGGTTCAAGCCTGAGTATTCCCTACCACACCATCATGAGTAATCACCAGTACATCTCACCTGGGGCATTTTCACACACACACTCACCAACCCTCGGTTCTTCTAACTAATGTCCTTGACCCGCTTGTACATCCAACATTGAATCCCGCTCGTACATCCAAATGTAATGCTTGCATCCCGCTTGTACATCCAAATGTAATGCTTGTATCCCGCTCGTACATCCACATGCTTGAATCCAACCTTCGGTTCTCAATAAAGTCCTTGAAGGTGAAGCTGCTTCAATCTCCCGCTTGCAAACGGCCAGAAATACATGCGCAGTGAGCTGCTGACGTCATCGTGCAGAAAAGCGCGAAAAAGTGAAGCTTTAAAAAGCTACCCCCTTCTAAATAATTTGTACTGAAATCAGTACAGTGCGTATGCCTCCCGACGTCCCTGCTCTGGATCACACAGTCAAAACTCTAGCTTGACTAGGTTTTTCGGTACTTGCGTATTATCGCAACCAGATTTTTGTGCTAACAGCGGTTGTTTCCCGATCAGTAAATATGTTCATTAATGTGCTTGAAATGGAATACAGTGTGTTTTCTTTAACAAAACAGGTTGTTTTCCGGAGGGCTATCAACACAAAATACACAACATACTGTTGTTGTTTCTTCGAGCTCTTTTACTGGCAGCGTGTCATTTTTGCAAGGCTGCCCACTGAACATTCTTTGTCAGCCAATGGTGTGAAACAGCCATACATACAGTTGCGAATCACATTTCGGAGTGTGGAAGTTAACGTAAGCCTTACTGGGTACAAGTGACTTTGTCCGAAATTTTGGAAGGTAAACAAGCTTGAAAATCTGATTCCTGCTTTGTGACATACTGTCCTCATATCCATGTCGTACTTTACATCCTCAGAGATGGCATCCCTCTTTTAAAATACTCTCCCTGGTGTGAGTTTCCCTTCTGGGTGCGTAATGGTTTTCAGGAAGTAATGGCAAATGTCAACAACCGGCTGTCCCGGCTCTGCGAAAAGTAACTCCTTCACCGTGTTACAACCTTTTATTTTGGTGTCTGCTGTTGCCTGCCTGTGTCTGTCAGTAGCCCCTCTTATTTGTTCTTCATATATCTTTGCAGCCACTGTGAAGTGCCCAACCAAGAAACTGCAAACATGACCTGCATAGAATCTGGTTGCGAGAATTCGTATCGGCAACACCTTCACTAAAACCTAAATTTTTCAATTTTTGAAGTTATAACCCTGCCTAAACAAACTTCAGTATAAAAGAAAACGGTGTCTGTTTGGTTTTCTTTGTATTTTCAGTACCATGTAGACATTGAAAAGCAAATGGTATTACCGCAAAAATCTGGTTGCGATAATACGTAAGTACCGGCTTTTCTTGTAAGTTTTATTAATTGGTTTGTCTGTTTGACCTTTTTACTCTTTGGGTTGGATGTTCAGTTATTTTGCAAACACCTTAATAGTTATAAACATCAGCTGGGTGTGTGACTTTTTTTCACTCTGTACTTACAATACTACATTTAAATACATAGATGTTTTCCACATTGCTGAATCTTGGTTGCAGGTATTCATAATGTAAACATATGGGTGAAATGTGGAAAATCTACTCGCAAATTCAATTAGGAAGCTCACAAGTTGGGTAAATGTTATTACTTTATACTTCTAAAGTCTTTATTTATTTCTAATTTGATGAATACGGAAGCTAGCTGACCTGCTTGATTGCAAGGCAAAGATGAGGCCTTGTGCTGGCTCCAACAATAAAGGGGCAGATGGAAGTTGGCATTGTTTGTAGTTTTTGGAGATTTCTTTAAGAGGTAGACCCAATAATGGGAAGAGAGGATTCAAGGGCTCATAGAAGTCTTCCTCTACAAATCTTAGTCCTGTCCTATTTAGTAAATAAATTGAAAATGTTGTTGCATTTATACAGCATGCGTATAATTTTATTTTTAACAGTGCAAAGATAAGTTGAGAAAGCAAGTTTTACTATCTAGCCAGACCCCAACATATTTTATGCACTCTACAGATTTTAGTGGTCCACCATCAGAGCCAATAAGATGCCACTGCAAAGTATGAAGCATTTTTGAGCAAAAAAAAACTTTTATTTGGTTGACAATGATTTTTAGTTCTGTGCTTTTGTAGGCTTGACACAGCTGAGCCAGAGTAGAATGAAGTGATATATGAATGGTATCAGATGAAGTTCCAGATTCCCAGATAACCATGTCATCACCATAAAGTATAGTATTGCAAGTCTCAGGAAATTATGAGGGTAATTAATGCAAATAGCAAAGATCCAAGGAGAGAGAGAACCTTGTGGAACACCAGACAACACTAAGTAGGGGGAGGACTGGGTGTGTTTGACAGGAAACCTTTAAGGAGTGTACTGCGCAGGTATCGGAGAACCAGTTTTAAATAGTTGAATTTGGGCCATATAGAGAGACTTTTTGGTACGTACGTATTATCGCAACCACATTCTAAATAACTCTGTGACTTCGCGTTTGACTCGTTTTCTTAACAGAAAAGAAATCCTGCACCTGCAAACGAGTCGAGGAAGCCATAAAATACAACTTCCTCGGATAACAGTGACACTCACAGCAAATAAAAATAAAATAATAATCTGTGCAATTTATCTCATTATGTCGCTTTTCTCCATGGCTCTTTGCTGACAAAGGGTTACTGGCTACTTGGATATTCATGGTAAAGAAATGTCGGTACTTATGTCGTAAGTACATATAAATTTATAATGAACTTTTAGCAAACTAGTCATGACATTTCTTGTGAGCTTTTAGCATCTTATATTTTAGGAGAGGCTATATAATTTTACAATGCATGCATTTTCAAGATATCCAGCTAGTCTTGTTCCTACGTTCTAAGCCAGGATGAACACTGATTCTTTAAAAAGTTCAGTTTTACAAAGTCAGTTTTAACACACCTTTATAAGTTTAGCACCACTTTAACAACAGCTGTCTGTGCCAGAAATGATAAATAAGGTGGGATATAAGACAGAACTCCTTCTAATGAAAGCTAACAAGGCAGAGGATTGTTAATGAGCTCTACAGATTACATTGAGAATTAAAAGACCCAGTGAAAGATTCCTTTTTTTTTTTTACTGTCAAACTTGTAGTGTTCTCCAACGAGGTTTTACTTTATGCCTGGTCGCCGTTGATCATAGAAGCTGGATTGCTTTTCGGTTTACAGAATGAGCTTCCTTGACTGTCGTCTTATTATGTGGTTGCGATAATATGTAGGTAATTTTTACATATTATCACATGAAGTAAAACTCGTTGGATAACACTAAAAGTTTGACAGGAAAACTACAAGAAAGGAATCTTTCACCGGATCTTCATTTCAGAGGGCTGCTACACACCATTCAAGGATCGGGAGTACCTGATGTCAGTCTCTACCATCCTAACATCAAGTCACACAGTGGTTTAGAATGTGGTTGCGATAATACGTAAGTACCAACTTTTTTAATGGCTGTGGAGTGATCTACAAGGTCAAGTACCTTGGAGATGTCTGTCAGAATTGCTCATATGAGGTTCCCTGTCTGAGTGCATCAGTCAAAGAGAGTGAGAAGAGCTGTATAAATGCCACACTCTTTTCTAAATCCATGCCAATGGCAAGTGATTAGGTAATATGCTTCACTATGTTTCTGAAGATGTGTGTGTCTACAGCCTTCTCTAAAATGTTTGCAAGGGTGTACATCAGGGCTGTGAAGGCCACTAGTGGTATGGTTTCACAATCCACACCACTGGCACCAGTATGTGTGGAACAGGGCCTGTTGTCCTTTGGCATGCTGTACTGCTACAATAAATATGGCTCCATATAATATGTATAAATAAGTGGGGCTTGTTCTTAAGAGCAAGTAGAACATATGCACTGCTGCCAAAGGCTATGGGTCCAAACCAACCGAACCAAAATTGACTTTACATTGAACCATCACAGAGCAGAGTAATGCATCCTGATTTCCCAAGCCATCCTCCCATTTCAGCCTGAATTCAGTACCTTATAGTGCTGGAACATCCTATACAGCCGCGGTGGTACAGCGGTAGCATTGTTGCCTCACAGCAAGAGGTTCTCCTATTCGATTCTCAGCTGGGGTGCCTTCTGTGTGGAGTCTGCATGTCCTCCTCGTGGTCGAGTGGCCTCTGAAAGACATGCGTGAATGGATGTGCCTTCGTTGAAGGTTGGGCATCAGGCTGGCAACTTGGCACCATAAAAATCGACTGCCAATCATTAGCAGACCGGAGTTCCACTGTGGCGACCCCTAACCAGGAAAAGCTGAAAAGACAAACAACAAACAGTGCTGGAACATCCCCAGTAAGTGTAATTTATGGTACGTGCAAGTTAACTAAAGTATTGTATACATGCACACTAATTTCCAGGAGAGGGCAAGTAATACATTTCTATGCTACAATACTCTTCCAGCAATTCTAGGCATACCTCTCAAACTCTTACTGCAAAAAATCTGGACAAAGCCAAAACTAATGAGGGAACAAAGGCCTAAAAATAGGGACTGATTTTATATATTGCTTTTCTAAATTTTGTTAGCACACATTTTTCTTGAGGATATGAAGTCTGAAACTCAAACGCCTGTCATTATTTAGTTACTTTAAATCCTCTGCGATTTGCCAGATAACCAAAATTTTATGAGGAACAGACCAAAAACATGAAGCAAAAATCTGTCCATTCTGAGAAAATCTGGCAGTTGAGAGATATACAGGTATCAGTCATTCTTCCACTCTTAAAAATATAAGACAACTGAAATATAAAAACTGATATGTTTTATAGCTGAGCATTCTCTCTCAGTCAGAGGTGGATATTACAGCTAGTCAACAATACTTAGTAGTTATCTTTATATTAATGAATAAAGAATTTGCCAGCCACATGATACTGTAATCTAACAAATTTAAGCAACAAAATAATACAGTTTGAGAAGTTAAATCTACAGCCAATGTATGGTACTACACAGAGGAATGTGAAAATGGATTTTAACAGACTAATAGCTTACAGAGAAACATAGCTAACTAACTACATGTTTTTTTAATAAAATCTGGCCAAAAGTGGTTGTAGGCCTAGAGGACTATTCAGAAAGAAGCATAATGCCATTGTAAAGCATTAAATGGTGTAGAGGATTTGATGTGACATAGCCTGAGGCTAATTAGGTATGCATGGGTGCTAGCACGGTGCTGTCATGCAGAGGACAAGGCTGCATAATGAAACCTTGCAGCCGCAATAAGAGCAGCAACAACACTGCTGGAATGATCACATTGGGGGGGGGTTATGTGATAAAAAGGAAAGTGTCAGGCAGGGCAAAGTGCCTGATGTGTTTCACATGTGCATTGGAGTACCGTATATCTGCAATGCAGTAATTGAAGGCAGTCCATACAAGGGCATCACAATAAAATGTCAAGTCAAGTCATTCATCATATAAATAGGGTGGACATGGGGAGAAGTTACAGAAAGAAATGGAGAAGAAAGAAGATAAAACAGAGAAATACACAGAGGGACAACAAGAATATAAGTCTGGGGGAAGAATGATTATATATAATTTTTAGTTATAGGTTCCCATTTTTCATTTTATTAAGCAGGATAGAGGGAAAAGGTAACATGGATATTGTGAAGGTAGGAAACAGAGGCAAACAAACAAACATACAGTGCAGACTAAGACAACAGAGGAGGTAGTGGCAAATAAGGGGGCAATACTGGAGAGACATGGACTGATAGAGGATAGAAAGCTGGTTATGGTGGATTGGACTACAAACAAGGGATGGAGAATGATGCATAGGGATAGTGAACACAATTATGAGGGATAGGGAGTGGGAAAAGAGGGCCTTACCTGCCCGATCAACAGAAAGAGGAGTTCAGCTAGAAATTAGTCACCCCCCATGGCTTACATCATGATGGATCACCACCTCTGGTGACCTAATAGATTGGGCTGGCTAGAGGTGTGACTAAATCAGCCTTACAAGGAGATGTTCAAGTATGCCAATGTGGGAATCCAACCACCAGACCACCTTGGTCCTTACCAATCATTTCAGTTCCCACAAGGTGACCCAGGAGGATCCTCATGAACCACTATCAGATGAGCTGTCTTAATTCCATGAGAAATGGCAAAAGAGGCCATCAGTGAGCCCTCCAGGTCACCTTCCATAGGGTAACCTTCATCACTGTATAGAAAGGTAGGTTTGGAGGTTGCTGGGGACACATCAGTAGTTCTGGTGACTGGCACAGACTACTGTGGCTACTGTGTCACCACAGCTTGAACCATTACTAATCCTCAAAACAGCAACAAAAATTACTACTTTACAACAAATTAATACTTATATATTGCACTTCATTAAAACAGTATAGTACAAGTAACAACACCCTACACGTATGCTACCACCTGAACAGCCTGTCATATCTCCTTAGACAGACCATCTTGTTCACCTGTATCTCCTTGGTTGGTGGAAAACAACGCAATAATTACTGCAGTATATCCCTTATAACAGAAGGTGATTACATCTACAGGTGAAAGGCCTAATGCAGTAGAATAACTAGCATGCCCAGACAGCAATAAATGTTTTGTAGTGTATGTGCAGGCTTGAATACTGCACATGGCCTTCCAGCCTGGAAATAGGCAGACATGACCCTCATAGCTCTGACTATGGCTGTCAGTGCACACTGGAATTCAGAAGAGACCATATTAAATCACGTCATTAGCATAACTGCTGTGCTACAAGGCCAATTTTAATGCATACCTCTTACCCTGTTGCTCAAAATTCAAACTGCAGGCAATAGATCTAAATGATGTAATGGATATCGATTGGAAATGTCAGGACTTGCAACACTGAGTGCTGAAATATGGAGACTGGATAAGAGAAAATCCAGACATAAGTATACTAAATCCAATATTTCCATTTCTGAGAATATTCCCTTTTCTCCAAGATATGGCAGTCTTGGATTTGGTATAGATATTAGTGCACACACACACACACACATATATATATATATATATATATATATATATATATATATATATATATATATATATATATATATATATATATATCTGTGTGTGTACGTATATCATATTTTATATATATATATATATATATATATATATATATATATAGTATATATGTATACACATATTTATTTATATATATATATATATATATATATATATATATAGAGAGAGAGATAGATATAAATATGTCTATAAATATATGTATGTGTGTGTTTGTAAGTTTGGGGGTATGGGGGGCTTGTGGGCTTGCCCCCCCTACAAAAACAACTTTTAAGGAGGAGAGCGATCTTCAGCATTTGCTCTTCTCCTGTATTTTCAGTAATTTCTTTTCACATTTTATGATTTGGTGTTGTGATTCCCAACATTTCAATAAGGAGTCAATGTAATTCCTTAAGTAACAGGAGAAAAATAGTTTAGCTATGATTAAATGCCTTAAATAACAGGAATTAAAGTTTAGCTATGATTAAATGCCTTAAATAACAGGAATTAACCAGTGGTGGCTAATTCAGCTTTGGTAATTTGAAAGAGTATGTGTATTTCTCCCCCTGCAAAAAAGTTAGTTTTGGTGTTTTTCCTTGTACATTGTGCTTCAGCATTATAGCAAAACAATTATTTTTGAATCAGTAATTAAGTGACTATTCACCAACAATGAGGATGGATATTAAAAAAAAAAAACACACAAAAAAAAAACACAACGTGAATGGATATTGACCATCAACTGACATTGTTAATGTGCTTCTAGAACCTTGTTATTTTACCAAGTAGTACATAGTAATATCTTTGTAAACAGGATTATTTTGCCTTGTTTGCAAGCGATTTGCATTCCTTTCAAAGTTAAGAATTTTGATCATGATCACTTATGAGTGCTGTGGTCTTGTTTCTAGTTTAGGCCCATTTCTAAGCCATAATGTTGTTCTTCAGCTTTTGAGAGAAACATGATATAGGGTTACCTTTGACTCTCCTGGATTTGGAAGGGAATAGTTTTTCCTGTAGTGACAGGAACATGCTGCAAAAGTAAAGCAGAGCAGTGTTGGAGCCTTCTTGTTCAATTACTGGAGACCAGTCAGGTACTGTCCAGCTCTGCTCATAGATTTTATTCTTGCTCCTGTTCTAGTACTCTGTAGAAGATAGTGTTATAATGTTGCTGACATTTTAACTGAAAATATAGACAAAGTAAGTAGCGCTGAATGTTTTCAAGTATTTTTAGCTAAAAGGTAAACCTAAGCAAATCAACTTAGGTAATGTTTGCCAGTTAGCAGATTTGGATGAATGACTCATCAGTAAGTTGTTGGAAGACATATTCTGGCAGTGTAGAATAGATTCATACTAGGATGTTGATCAGGTAGATGATTTGTAGCCTAGCTTCAAGATCTCATTTTGTCACTACCCTAGAACACAAAGTAACAATTACCTAATTTCTTCCTCTTTTAGTGAGGGTTTGAGTGGTCAGACTATGGATACATTCCTCTAAGCTGTATTAGAATAGGCTGAAGAAGCTACTTCTTTTATTCCATAAATGAGGGATTCTTTGAGAGAGGTGTCTATTTCACTAGCAGGTCCTGTTTACACTGTGTAGAAGTTTGGTTCCTTTGATCATATATTTAAGATGTTTGCTTTGCAGATATGTAGGAGGTTGCATTGAAGCGGATCCATCATAGCTTTGTAGGCAAGGAAAAGGTACCCCCAAATGTATGTAAGAAATAGAGAAGACAGAGAAAGTGCTTTAAGACAGTCTATGCAGCACACAGAAGACATAGCCCTGATCTTTTGTGAGGCTGCTGTCTTTCCAGATGAGTCGTATGTTTAGAGAAGTACTTATCAAAAGGGGGATTGTAATCTATCATGGGTCTGATAAAGGAGGGGTAGAGAAGGGAGAGGCTGCTATTAGATCACTATGTATGTGTTTATTTACAAGGAGATATACACTTCACTAATGCATGTATAGTACATATAAGATATTCATTAGGCAGTAGATAAAATGGAATGCTATCTTTAAAATGTAGATATGTAAAACTGAATGAAAGAACAAATATATTAAATAAAAAAGTAAGTCACAAATACTGTCAGAAGGCAATTGACTAAGTAAATAAAATACTTATTTACAAGAAATGGAAACAGTCTTAAAATGTGTAATAATAAATTAAAATCAAGTACAATAAGCATGTTATTTAACTAATTATGATGATACAACAATTGTCCCATATCAAAGGCAGTAAGTAGGCATGATCTCAACAATGAAAGAAAGAACAATTTTCACAACTGAATAGCTGCAAGCCTGCAACTGTACAGCAAGTTCCCAGTTCTAACAATTACACTACTAGTTTCATAGTGGATACAGATATATTCCTTAGATTATCATTGTAAGTCATTAAATAACAGAACATAAGTAAAAAAAATAGTAAAAACAACAAAGAGTTTTGCTTCAGCTCCTGTTTATCTTCAATAATTGTATCTGAGCAGCTGAAGGACTTAATTTACTATTGCTGCTGTTTGATCATGTCAAGCAGACAAATGCTGATTGCTAGACACCAGATTATATTACTGTGCTACTGTTTTACCGACTGGAAGTAATTTTCCTGGTTACAACTTGCTTTTCATTATTTTGCTTTCATTCCCTTGGAAGTGGCTGCATACAATGATTAGACGACTCCAAGGTAATTGAAAGTCATATAATGAAAAACATATTATGACTCCATTGACTCTGCTATTCTCTCCCAATTAGAAAATCAGAAAAGTTAGATATAAGGGTATACAGAGCAAAGTCCTTTCTCAGCAGCAGTCTGGCATACAAGATCAAGCAACATTATTAATAGGTGAAGTCCACCCTTAGTGGCAGTGCAATTAACAATGAAACAGGATTCCAGTAGAAGTCACTTCAGTAGCATACAGCAGAAAAGTTTGTAAAACGAAATGAGGGTCAATATTCAGCAGAGATCAGTTCGACATGATGAAACAGGCAAAGGTGTAGGTAGCAATTCTAAAGTAAACCACAAAAGTAAGTCCAAAAATATGTGACTGAAATTAATAATAATAGCAGTAGTAGTAGTAGTAGTAATAATAATAATAATAATATTATTGCAGTAGCCCAGAATAATAAATTGAATATGAACTATTTGTTACAAGCTCACTATTGATGTTGTTGACTGTTCAGAAGACATTCTAGAATATATGTATTGTAACGTAACATAGAATGATGGCTCCACCTAGTAACTGCCTTGCATGTAAGATCAGACAGGCAGTAGTGGGTTTATTTGGGCACCATGAAATACTAGTTCAGGGCCAAATAGGGAGGACTTAAATGATATAACAGCTTTAATGAAGGGTAGTACAGAAGTAGAGATAATAAACCAGAGTAAATGGGCCTGGACATTTAAGCCAACATGCCTGAGTTTCTAGGTGTGAATGCATCTGAGGGGATAAATGCCACTATTTAAAAGGAAGTCAAGTTCTAGATGACAAACCTCATAGGGAAGTCCACAGGAGTCCAGACTGTTTATATGTGCATCTGTTCATGAAGAGGGAGACTGTCTTAGGCTGAGGCAGTTGGCTTAAAGATAGGAGTCCAGTGAAAACTATGTTTTTATCAGGGAAGGATCTGGTAGTGGGGAGTTTGGAAGCTGTAGCAGAGGGACTTTGGTAACCAATTGTTTCACTACAGCTAAGTTGGCAAGAGATTTTTGAAATCTTGGGTTGAAGTAATTTGCACTGTTTATCAGAACCTGTGCTGGTGGGTCATAGTACGGGGGAACTATATTGTATCAAAGATTTTCTTTTCTTTTATTAATTTATTCATGAAGGTGCAATATGGAGAGACTGTTAAGCTAGCTATGTGAATAATATTGAACATCTGTTGTAAGCTGTGACTGTGAATGCAGCAACAGACTGAACTTTCATTTCATTGCAAGTTTATTTTGTGTTGCCATGTTTCACTGCTTCTTCTAGCTAATATTACTACTACTAATAATAATAAATACGCCTATTTTATATTCTTCCAATAAATTACCTCTTTTAGAAAAACTGGGTGTGTTTATTGACAAAAACTGGGAGCTTGCCCCTTTACATTGTAGACCAACAGGGAAGCCACTAAGTACTATTAGTCAACAACAGTTATGAAATTTAGTCATAACAACTGTGCTATCGTTTAGTTTCCAAATGTTAACAGCAGTATTACCATACTATATACAAGTATTAGTATAAGGATACATATTTGTTGGTGGTTCAATACTGACAGAAAAACAAACAAAAATTCCATAGTCAAAAACCGTTTGCTAGTCATAAGCATTTTTGCATACATACATACATGCAAACAGCAGTGTAATGATACAGTAAGCATAGAGAGTTCGAGGGAATGTATTTCTTGGAGAGGATAAACCCCTGGATTCATTATGCCCTGCATGGCGTGCAGGATCAGTGCAGGATCTCTAGCAGGCAATATGTCTGCCGTACGATCCAGGAACAGCCTGCAGGGGCATGCACGAGAGCTCCTGCACTAATCTTGCATGGATGAAGCCCGTGCATGCAAATCACCCCATTTGCAGGAGAAATTCATGCAAATGCAGTGATTTTGCGATCCAGGAAGCTTGTGACCATCCGTGCAGGACTAATGCAATCAGTAGAAATGTACTTGGTTAGTAACCGAGTACATTTCTGCAAAATCCAAAACAGAGCTGTGACAGCTCCAAATAAAGGCTGCATATCATTGAGGAAGCATGTCAGTGGCCAAGTATAAGGCCATTGGCATTGCAAACAAATCAAAAAATAAAAGAAAATCAACTTTTATTTTTTTCATCGCCGATCTCGGCTGTTTAAGCGTAGGGCAGTGGTGCGCAAACGGGATCGGGGGAAATAATAAAATAAACCTAAAATAAGCATTCTAACTAAAATCAGTATTCTGCCATGCAAGTCAATGCAGGCAGAAGACAATCCGGCCAGTGAGTAGTGGTTGCTAAGGGGGAGTCTTAGTGTGAGACATGTAACTATGCATTAGCAGGCAATCCTATACAAATGAGGGGAAGGATAGCGAATCCCAGTTTTCCCCAGGCATGTGAGTCAGGTCCCAACAGTGTAAGAGTAGGAACAGGCTGGTGCAAGCCTAGGAGTTAGGTGACATCATGGGGGTGTGTGTCAGGCATACTGTAAGCGGATTGGAGCAGCCCTGTGGCTCGGGACTGCTCCTAGCTTAGCTAGGGGGTGTGTTTAAACCTGCATAGCACTCTTTACAAAGCCTAAGTGGGTGTGCGCACCGTGCACTGGGATTAACAGGAAGAAAAAAGAGGTGAAACCTGGAAACAGCAGCAGTGTGCACATTTGAGGACTCTATTTGCGCAGTGCACGCACAGGCTTAAACAGGAAGGCAATGGGAAGGGAAAACAGCAGTAGGAAGGTAATCAAGGAGAACTAGCTTAGCTGGCAGGTAAAATGCCTCAGAATCAGCCAATTACACAGGCAGCAGACCAGCCCAGCCCAGAACACCACTATACACTAGGCAAACACCTTCCCCTCTGGTTTTTCCCACACTCTACACCACCAGTGTAAACAAGCGGGGAACTTTTAACACTCACAACAGCAAAATGATAGGGGCTGCAATAGCTATCATACAACTTGTGGAAGAGGCTGAGGGTGGTGAGGATGTGAATGCTGCTGACCAACCCACAGTGAGGAGATGGAGAAGAGTGTACAGACCCAGGATAACCTACCAGGGGGCTACATGAGCTGGAGATAGGGAGCCCTATCGGGTGGACAGGGACCTCCTACAGCAAATTGTTGAGCTATGCTGGCCAAGCCTGACACACACAACTAACAGAGGGGAACCCATCCCAGTGGATACCAAGGTATGTGTAGGCCTAAGAATACTAGCTACAGGTACCTTCCAAAGGCCAACTGGGGATATGATGGGGATTTCACAGGCATCAGCATCCAGGGTACTCCACCAGTTCCTGGATGCCATGTCAGCACACAGTGAACATGTATATTTCCACAACAGCCATGAGGCGTTGGTCAGCAATATGCATCTCTTCTACCAAATAGCGGATTACCCTGAGGTAGTGGGTGCAATAGACTGCACGCACATATGCATCAAAGCACCACCCGGTGAGTGTGGTAGGGTCTACATCAACCACAAGAGCTTCCCCTCCATCAACAGCCAGGTTGTGTGCGATGCCCAGGGCATAATAATGAATATGTGTGCTGGCTGCCCTGGGAGCTAGCATGATTCCCACATCTGGCATCTGATGCAGCTGTACCAGAAATTTGTCAGTGGGGACATCCCACACAGTCACCTAGTGGGGGATGCTGGATACGCACTGGAGCCGTGGCTGATGACACCCATTAGAAATGCACACACACACCCAAACAAGAACTCCATAATGAGGCACATGCACAAACAAGAATCATAATAGAGCGTGTGTTTGGGATGCTCAAGTCATGGTTACGGTGCCTGGACACATCTGGTGGAGCCTTGCAGTACTCACCAACTACATGTACCCAAATTGTCCTTGTATGTGACATGCTACACATCATGATCCTGTGGAAGCAGTTGCAGCAGGAACAGCATGGGGCAGGGCCACACAGCCCCCCACCAATGCCAAGGCCTGCACAGGCACAGAGTGACTCAGAGGAGGAACAATCTGAGCCTGCCCCAGTAGGCAGAAGGAGGTGTGCCCAGTATGCCCTGGCCTTGGCAATGAGGCAAAGCATAGCACATACACTGACACAGGAGGGACCCAGGGAATAACACCTCTCTGACTCTCACATACAGTAAAAGGGATGCCAGACATTGCACTACCTGTGCCTAAGCATGTGTGGGGAGTGTACTATGTGCATCTGACATAGACAACCCTGCAGCACTACCCTCAATAATGGGAAACCCACAAGGTAAGTGACTCACACATGCCAGTCAGGGGGTTCACATACCCAACATCAGTCACAGCCAGTAGGACAGGTGTAGACAAACACAAACAAAGGCTATGCTATGGCCTCTGAATGAGGCCTATGGGTAACCTCCCCCCTAGGCCAACACAGACAAACTACAGCAGGTCAGGCAGTGGGATGTCAGTTATGAAGGCTAGGAGGTCAGTAACTAATATGTAGGTAAGTAAAAGCTAAGATCTGTAGTACACTGGTATGCCTCTAGCCAGCATGATAGGTAAGACTACAGACTGAAATGGAGTACCCGGAATACCAGTACAGTTCTAGCAAATGTGTACAAGTGTCAGGTGTGCTCCCCCATCCTATGTAGAAATATAGTAACAGTCAGGTGTGCCCCCCCCAATCCTGTGTAGAAACATAGAAAAAGTCAGGTGTGCCCCCCCCACCATCCTACGTAGACATATAGTAACAGTCAGGTGTGCTACCCCAATCCTATGTAGAGATGTAGAAATAGTCAGGTGTGCCTCCCCTCCTGTGCAGAAATGTAGTAACAGTCCATGTCAAATGATCGACGGAGACCCTGCAGAGACAGCATGCTACCTGTAGGTGTACAACACAAAGGTCAGCAATGCAGTACAAACTACCTGAACACGATCCACACATGCAATACAGACGGCCATACTGGGCATGCCCACACACAGAGTAATGAAGGCAATGTCAGTCAACAACATACTGAAAGGTCATACTGGGCATGCTCACACACACAAACACAAGAAAGCCATGTCTGCAAACACCAGTGGACCAGATATATCTGTCAGCCACAGATGTTAGTGCAGACACTCCTCAGTATGCACCACACATGCTTTGCACACACAGTGGATAGGAATACAGGCATATATGTAAGGACAACACACTATAATAAGCCAAAGGTAGACATAGATGTGTGGAAGAGGGTGACTATTACAAGGAGCCATCCAGGGCTGTCCAACCCAGCACACAACCAAAGGCCCACAACCACATGGGGGTGTGATGTCACACACTTCAGATACTAGCCACCGGTATCTGTCAGCATTACAGAGTATGCGGTGCACATGCCAGCTGTGCACCATGACTGTTCAAGGAAGTAGTCATCTAGCACCTGTATACATGGACATGTGGAATATGACCCAGGTTGTGGCCGCATGTGGCGTGTCAACCCCAAGATGAATGGGTTATGGCCCATGCACACACACTGCCCTCCCCATAGCCTCACTATGACAAGCCTGCTGAGGTCATCTACTGTGAAATAGACCTTAGGTGAGTTGTATCCCAGTAATCTCTGTGGCATGTCCCATAACTGTGTACTGCTGTAGTGTGATAAACTAATTAGGTAGGAGTGCTAAACCCAGCCTTGGCAAGTGTGTGTGTGTGTGTGTGTGTGTGTGTGTGTGTGTGTGTGTGTGTGTGTGTGTGTGTGTCTGTCTGTCTGAGTAGAGAGCAATGCTTTTTAGGGTGGTCACACTCCCTACAAGTGCAATGCTGTACTTGGGTAAGGCTGCTGATGTTATCCACCTAGAAATACATCCCTGGAAAGGTTGTATTTGTGTGTGTGTGTGTGTGTGTGTGTGTGTGTGTGTGTATATGTCTGTCTGTGTAGAGAGCAATGTATTTTAGGGTAGTCACACCCCCTACAATTTAAATGCACTACTTTGGCAAAGCTGCTGATGTCATCCACCAAGAAATACACCTCTGGGAAGGATGTAGCCCAGTAATCTCTGTAGCGCATCCTGTAACTGTGAATTGCTGCAGTGTGATAAATTAGGTAGGTAGCTGTTCTACTCCCAGCCATGGCAAGTGTGTGTCTGTTTGTGTGTGCGTTTGTCAGACCCTGTCTGTGTAGAGAGCAATGCTTTTAGGGTAGTCACACTCCATACAATTTGTATGCTCTACTTTGGCAAAGCTTCTGATGTCATCCACCTAGACATACACCTCTGGGAAGGATGTAGCCCAGTAATCTCCAAAGCGCATCCTGTAACTGCGTATTGCTGTAGTGTGATAAATTAGGCAGGTAGCTGTTCTACTCCCAGACGTGGCAAGTGTGTGTGTGTGTTTGTCAGACCCTGTTTGTGTAGAGAGCAATACTTTTAGGGTAGTCACACTCCATACAGTTTGTATGCTCTACTTTGGCAAAGCTTCTGTCGTCATCCACCTAGACATACATCTCTGGGAAGGATGTAGCCCAGTAATCTTCATAGCGCATCCTGCAACTGGGTACTGCTGTAGTATGATAAATTAGGTAGGTAGCTTTTCTATTCCCAGACATGGCAAGTGTGTGTGTGTCTGCCTGACCCTGTCTGTGTAGAGTGCAATGCTTTTTAGGGTGGTCACACTCACTAAAATTGAAATGCTCTACTTTGGTAAGGCTGCTGATGTCATCTACCTAGAAATACATCCCTGGAAAGGATGTATCCTGGTAATCTTCGTGGCGCGTACCATAACTGCGTACTGCCATAGTTTGACTAAAATAGTTAGGTGCTCAATTCCAAGACATGGCAACTGTGTGTGTGTGTGTGTGTGTGTGTGTGTGTGTGTATGTCTGTCTGTGTTGAGAGCAATGCTTTTTAGGGTAGTCACACTCCCTATAATTCAAATGCTCATCTTTGGCAAGGCTGCTGATGTCATCCACCTAGAAATACACCTCTGGGAAACTGTAGCTCAGTAATCTCAGTAGTGTGTCCTGCAACTGCATACTGCTGTAGTGTGTTATAGACATCTGTTAGGGATTCTATACCCACACATGTCAGTTGTGTATGTTTTGTGAGTGTTCCACTGTCTGTGTGGGGAGCTAATGCATTTTAGGCTAGTCACATTCAGTACATATCCAATGGCTTATGTTGGCAGTCCTGCTGATGTCATCCAATGTGGAATACACCTTCGGGGAAGGAATACTCCAGTAATCTCCGTGGCACGTACTATAACTGCGTAGTGCTGTAGTGTACTAAACTAGGTAGGTAGGGTTTCAACTGCCAGAAATTGTGTGTGTAACTTGTACCCTGTGTGGAGGTGGGTTTGAGTCCGTGACACCTGGGTCCAATGTGGGCGGGTTTTGCAGATGTCTTTTATGGAGGCCCTATATCACAATGCCCACTGTACAGGGATACCAGATGTGAAATAGCAGGGAGGCTGGGGTGCAATCTCATACCCATACACATGACATCACGGCAAGGCAATCACAGTTAGCCACCCTCAGTATTACCTAGAGCACACTCTCACCCCATGTCACACACACACATGCACACACACGCACACACACACACACACACACACACACACACACACACACACACACACACACACACACAAATGCCGAGGCAACAGCCAATATGTGTGTAGTACACTGCATATTGGCGACTGATAGTAACTATGGAGTGATTGCAGTGGCCTACAGAGGGCATGGCACCCTGTCCATCTGTCCAATAGGCACATACATGCAGACAGTGCACCTACCCTATGTTCCCTACTGGACACCTGCAACACCTGTGGTGCCATCACATGTGACTCACAAAGGACATACCATGCCTGACAACATGCCCTGTATGGACAGATGCCACTGATGCCAGGGAATGCTGGTAGCATGCTATCAATGTAGGTACAGGGTTAACCTGTGTCCATTACCAGTTCCTGCCACAGGTGGCCATGAGTGGCACATCAAATGATAATCTGTGTACACAACATGGGCCCGACATCCCATGTACAATTCCACATGTCACTGTACATCCATGTGGGAGGTGTGCAAATCCCAGGTACCATCCATGTCATGGACTAGGGAACACATACATGGCAGGCGATGCACAGCATTGGCCACACACAATAGCCACCCAGGTGACTGGATGTTTGATACAATACCCACCTGTGTGGGCAATTGCAGACACCACAGGCCTGAGCCACAATGCAGACCATTGTCATGTGGTCTGATGCCAAGGTATACCCATAACGTAGCCTTGTATAGCCATCTGTCACAGTCAACCACCACATACCCATGTAGAAATGCATCCATGCATGTCAGTACTGGCACCCTGTGTGTTTGTGTGTGTGTTGTATTATGCATAAGATCGCATCCACACTCACTACAACCCCCAGTGGCATACTGACGCATGCTGTCTGATGTCAGACACCTCCCCATACCCTACGCCCATACAATCTCCATATGACCCGTGTGGTGCATGTGATACCTGCACAGTGATGTGTTGCTGCAATCCCACTACTGATGGGTTGTAATCCTGCCCCTGCCAAGTGTGTCAATATGTGTGTGTGTGTCCCTGTGAGAGTGTGGCTGTGTTGACAGTGACACCTGTTCATGCAGACAGGCACGTGTATGTCACCTACCGGATAGCTACCATATCCCTGTTGTAGATGTCACTCACCATCTCATATATGTTCTGAGGGCTCCACAACAGGTAAACCATGTGGTGCATCCAATAACTGCACAGAACTGTGATAGCACTACATAGTCGTTAGGGTTTAATACCCTGTGCTGGTAGGTGTGTGACACAAATGTGCTTAGGTTTTACTCTCCCACCCCTCCCTGACTTGTCTTAGTCTCTGTCTGCCTCTCCCACTCCCTGTCTGGTGGATGTGTAGACCTACACCTACTTTGCTTAGGCAGCAGCATGTGTATTTTAAGTGATGCTCATGACCAGCTGATGGCCTCTGCACGTATTGCAGCCCTCCCCTAGCCGATTGCATGTGGAACAGCTGTGGTAGCATTCCCATAGCCAGTTGCATGGAAACACACTCCAATATCTAGGAACATCATGTTGGTGTTGGCCCTTTTCATTCACTGTGAGCAGGAAATAGATCTATTGTTTGGCAAACAGCATCTCAGATGGATTGGGGATTTACCTTTAACAACATACACTGTGGAAACAGGGCAACACACAGGATGGGAATGTGCCTGACCTGACTACAGACTGTAAGTGCTGCTATACTGAATTTGGAGTACTGTTGGTTTAACAGTGTGTGTGTCAATATGGCTGTCCTACATGTCTCAATACCTGCCATGTCAGTTCTATATCTATGAGGAATCCCCATCTGCAGGGTCATCTGCAGACTGGGCAGTGTGTTGTGCCTTTGGTGTCATGTGTTACCCACAGAGCATCTATCTGTGGACTACAGAAAGTATTGTGAGGACTGCAGTCTGTAGATGGTGAAAGCAGTGACAGTTACTGACTTCATATCCCTTATAGGACATATGTTGCAACAAACCCTGTTACAACAGTAAATGTATGAGGTTATCACAGCAAGATGTCAATATTGGCCCTGTGTATGTGCTTCCAGCCCCATCTCTGTCAACCTTTGCACACATGTCGTGCATGCAGAAGTGCATATGTGCTGTACACCATAATTAGTGTCATCAGTGGTTTGTTTACTTTTTTTGTGTGTTTGTTTATATGTTTCACCTTTTGGCTGGGGGAGGATATCGGTATGTGTAACACGTATGTTGATTGAGCCCCCTCACCCCCATTGGTAGTGCCTGTGGTCATATATGTCATTCTTATGTGCTGTATCATACATATAGATATATATCTGTATACACACACACACACACACATAGATATATATATATATATATATATATATATATATCTGTATATATATATATATATATATATATATATATATATATATATATATATATATATATATATATATATCTAACGACATATAGATGTATGGATGTCTGCATATGTACATATCTATATGTGGATATGTATATATATATATATATATATATATATATATATATATATATATAAATATATATACACACACATTAGTTATAGATATATACACACACACACACACATACATACATCTACATGTATAGCTACATGTCCTGTAATGTTGAATGGCATTACTGGATGCTATGTTTGTGGAAACATCAGGGTTATGTATAACTGTGGTGGCTGAGTGGTAAATCACACTGGCTATGGTGTGCAGGCTCCTGGGTTCAAGCTTTGCAGAGGCTGTTTAATTTGTTGCTGGCCAGAATGAGGCCCGTTGGATATGAAGTGGTTGAAGCACTTTTACGCAGTTGTCAGTGGGTTTGCATGATGGTAAGCACTGCTAACATCCGGTGACATCTGCTTACACATGGTTAACCTCACTATTGCTTACTCTGTGTAAGCACTGCTTACCATCATGCAAACAGACTTGCACCTGCTTACTAGTGCTTATTTATCCTTACTACTGCCATATTTTAGACAGTAATAGTCTACTGGTTCTTGGGGAGGTGGGGAATTTGGCAAGTGTATGAGGTTATCATTCATTACACAACTTACTACTCCAGTTCACACATTTATGTTATTTATTAGGTTGTACAACTAAATATATTGATCATAACAGTGATATGACATGGAAATCGAATGTACTGCAGTGGGACTCGAACCAGGATTGACTGTTCGTGAGGCGAATGCTCTGCCCACTACAGTATTGCTGTACTGCTTCATTTACACATATCTTGCTTTTTATCCTCCTTTTGCTATTTAAGCTACATTAACCGTAGTTAAGCGATGGGCAAACCCGTGCACCTATGGTTAAACCTCGTCCGTTTCATTAACAATACATATTTTTTATTGTTTTTATTCACTATTGCTGATTGCTGTTATACATGTGGGGGATGTTGCTGGGGGTATGCATACATCTATGGGCAGTCTCACTCATTGTTTACTACTTTCCTGCAGTCCATTACAGGGGCATGTATATTCTCAGAGCTCTGCTCTCAGACATGCCCCCTGCAGTCGTACATGCTCCCATGTAAGCCTAGGATCTTCATTACTGTGCATGGCATGCTGCCGTCCTGCTCCTAAATGGCTGCATGGAAGGTTAGAGAATCCGGGAAAAAGTCTGTAAAGTTCTGTATTTGATAATGGTAGTAGTAGAGTGATGAAGACATTTTTTTCAAGATTTTTTCTTGTCCCTGTGCTTGCCAGTCATCAAGTGGC
The DNA here is from genome assembly GCF_019279795.1 of Protopterus annectens. NCBI lineage: Eukaryota > Metazoa > Chordata > Ceratodontiformes > Protopteridae > Protopterus > Protopterus annectens. The sequence goes on along the minus strand of NC_056737.1, from coordinate 607,952,276 downwards.
CCCCAGTTAGACTCTGCCTATCTTTTCCCCCCATATTAAGGAATTACTGCAGTACAGTAGAGGGTTGAGAGCCATCAGGAGTGGCCTTCATACAAGCAGCCTTCAGGGTTGTTGTGCCCTCACTAGCTTCCTACCAATACATGCATTTGTAAAAACTAACCTCATCCCCTGGGCAGAAGAACATGTTACCTGCAACACCATGGGAACTGGCAATGACTTCCTCCTACAAGTGAGTGTCCCTACGAATTCAGTAATGCAGGCTACCAATAGGCAGTGGTTTGATGAGCTGAAAGCCCACCATCCAGGGCAAACACCATGTTACCTTCCCTCCCCAGAGGGATTGTGGCTGTATGCATTTTGCTCTGCTCTTCCTGAAGAAGAGCCACTAGGTTATGTGGTGTGCTGTGTAATTCCCTGATTTGCCTCCCCATTAACTCTAAGTTGAGCAGCAAAAAATAAAGCTCTTCTGCTTTGAAAGTTTAGCAAACCATAAACTACAAATGTAACATGCAGCTTTTGCTTAGATGCAGTGCTTCAGTTGTGACTGCATAGTATCATCATTACTTTCTGAATACTGGTACTGCACTACAACACTATCAGCATCTGTTAATCATGCCTGCAACTTAAGCCTGGGTCAGCCACTCCCTTTGCTCTGTCCTAGGTATGTCTCTTCATGTCTATCCTCCCCTATCAGCTCTGTCCAGCAACTGAGCAACTAACTGATCTATGTTTCCTGGATCTATGGTAACTGGGGTTCATTTAGCAGCCCTGGCACTGGAGAAGAGAAATGGTACAGTCTATTCACCTTTCCTGGAGTGTGTGGGGGGTCTGGGCTTTGCATGCACATAGAAGCACACTGGATGGTGCAATCTTCCTTGTAGAGATGAGATATCATCACTCATGCTGTGCAGGCATGTTCTCAGCAGTGAGCCTATTGCAGGTACCACCATGGCATCTCACAAAGTGTGCGCACATGGGTCTACTTCAGAAGACTGAAAAAACAAAAGAACGAATCTCAAAATACTGAAAACTCAAAATACTGAAAGCATTTCTAATGCAGGGTGCAAGCCCCCCTGCACCCCTCGTGTGGGGGGCTGCACCCCCACACCCCTTGCTAATTATATATATACCAAGTACAAGATCGTACAACAGTGGAGATGGGACAAATTCCATCATTCAGTATTTTGAGTTTTCAGTAGTTTGAGATTCAGTCTTTTGGTTTTTCAGTCTTCTGAAGTAGACCCACCCACACGGATGCACACACCTTAGGGAAATGGGGGAGAAACAGAAAAACTGCAAACCGTCCCTGATGGCAGCTTGGATGATGACCACTCTTGGTCAGCCTTCACCCAGTAAGGGACAAGTGGACTAATAATTGGCAGAAAGTCTGATGGTTGGCAGGCAGTGAGGGCAGAAAGCTGAAAAAAATTGAATTTAGTGTACCTGAACCATAATTACGGCTTGATCCCTCTATGTCACCAGAGCTGGCATAGTGTTGAAGGTAATTAAGTCACATGGTAACAAACTGATGAGGAGAGTAGCAGGATAGTTGATACAGATAGTAGGACAGAGAGTGATACTTGTGTATGTCTTTAGACCTTTAAAAGCTATAATATTTCTGAGAGATGCTTATAATAAAATGTACACTGTTGGGTTCCCAGACAACTATACTCTCGGTAGCAGTTCTAAGATAATTTACCTTTATATGCCCCTACCAATGAATTATTTTCCTGCTTCTGCTTTATTACAGAGATGGGGGGATTACAAAACATGAAATAAAAATTCATGCATGATATAATTTTTACTTTATATATGTAAATATGTGTAAGGACATTACAAAAGTTGCAGAGAAGGTGGAAATTCCAGAGATCTCTAGTTGGGATCAATAACTCCATTATGTGCTTCAGAAAATTATGCCGGATGGAAGGGGGGAAATGTAGATTTGGAACTAGAAAAAAAGCTGAAGCTCCTTTGCAATTGACATTTCATTCAATGACTATACGAGGATTAAATTAATTATTTAACTTAATTCTGAATCACTTAAGTGTTAGTAGTATTTTTAAAGGCGTGTTTGCATTGTAATATATTTTTTTGTATATGGTATTTTAGTGCTGGTATGGTATCCAATCAGGCACACATTAAGATGGCATATGACTTAAAGCAAGTTATTAAAACTGCCCACAGTTGTATCAAAATTGTCTGACAAATATGACAGAAATACTGATCTATTATATTTAGTGATGTGAAGTTGTTCTATCTCGCCGTTTTATTCTTGCACGTGGGTTCGGAGCCGATCCCTCGGATCCGAGTCAGCCTCTTTTCAAGCTCAAACTCTCAGGGAAGCTCGAGACACAGTATATATCCCATGATGCTCTACTGTAAACCCCAGATCTAGTTTGCCGCTGCAACGGATCTACAGACTCGTCAGAGGAAGCTCGGGCCAGTGTTATTTTTCTATATTTAAAAAAATATTTTTCTCTTGTATTGTTAGCTAGTGTTGTTTTCTTTAAAAAAATAGAGTTTAGTTAGAGTTAGTGTGTAGACTGGTATATTTTTGGAGTGTTTTTATTAACGGCTGTTTTTTCTAGGCCTTTCTTAGTTTTTTTGGGTGTGACAGGGCTCTGTCAGCTCCTTTGTGTGTGCTAAATTTATTAGTGGTAGTTTAAAATTAGTTAGAACATTTAGAGATTAGCTAGTTCTGTAGAGAGTTAATATTAAAAAATATTTAAATAACATTTTTTGTATTTAATATACTCATAGTATTGAGTTCAGGGATCTGAACATATATATATATATATATATATATATATATATATATATATATATATATATATATATATATATGTATATGTATATTTGAGTTCAGGGATCTGAACATATATATATATATATATATATATATATATATTTCCTCTCTCTTTTGCTAAAATGTCAGAGAAGCAAAAGTCTGGCTTCAAAAGGTGTGAGTGTGGCCAGAAAATGTCTGTGACAGACAACCACTCCACCTGTGTGTACTGTTTAGGATCTGTTCATTTGCAGGAAGTGTGCTCTGTCTGCCACTCCTTTAGCGCCAGGGTTCTTCTGGAAAGGCGCAGAAAGCTGGTGGATAGAGGACTCCTGAAACCTGATTTTCAGGCTGTGCTGGATAAGACCGACCTTTCTTCCAAGGCTTCGAAGGGGTCGAAGTCGTCCAAGGGGTCCTCGGAGCCCAAGTCCTCGGCTCCGAGCTCCTCTAGTATGGTTCGATCATTGGCTCCACAGCCTTTGGAACTGTGTACCGAACCTTTATCTCAGAGTCCAGTCGTGGATCCGGTGTTGGAGACTCCTCAGTCTCTGATTCTTCAATCGGTGCTGTCTTCGGCCCCTTCAACCCATTCTTCGAGGTTATCTGATGTGGACCTGGACCGCGTGGTTAAGAGATTGCTAAAGAACCCAGCCCTGGCCAAAATGCTTTCCGCTTAGAGCCACTCGGCTTCGAAGCCTGAAATCCCAGTCCTACTCTCTACTCCTCCTCCAAAGCCAATCGAACTCTCTGAGCCGGGGCAGAGAGAACCGATGCTGGTAGAGCCCTCAGAGCCGAGGTTCAATCCAGCTCCCTCTGCTCCATCGACCTTGATCTCCTCGGTTCCGACCGGGGAGTCTCGGACCCGACACTCTCTCGCTGGATCCGGGGTGGAGAGTCAAACTGAGACTTCGGTTCCGACCCTTCCCCTCGAGGCTTCGGCGCAGGTGAGTTCGGCTCCGTCCTCTGGATTGGAGCGCGGGGTCTTGGCTCGGGGAGGGCTGCCGGCCTCTTCGGAGCCGGCAGACTTCACGGACTGGGATTCTGGTGCCTTCGATGCCATGAGGAAGGTCATGTCTTCCAAGACCACTACCTCTTCGGATCTTTCTTCCCCTCCCCCTAAAGGGCCACGTTCTGTCTCTTCCCCACAGGTCCCTACCAAGCATCAGGACTCAGAGCCTCAGGTATCCCCATTGGGTGGCCCCTCCTCTACAGGGACTTCACTGGATGCTTCCCACTGATGAAGTACCTAGGAAGAGCCTGTGCAAGAGGAGGCACTTGGATTCCCCTCAGGAATCCCTGACATCGGACACTGACAGAGGAATGAGAAGGGTCCCCATGATCACCCTCAGAGGATGTCTCATTTGCAGACATATTGGAGATCTTAAGGCAGAGGGGTGATTGGCAGTCCCTTGCCCCTACTGAGGATGAGTCGGTACTCCTGAAGGCCTTTGGGTCTCAACCATCCACCTCCTGGGTTACTCTTCCCTTCGACTAACTAATGGATTTGGTTGCTTGAAGGGCGTGGAAGTCCCCTGATTCAGTGGAACCGGTCCCTCGGAGGCCCAACAAGTTCATTACTTATTACTTCCCCTGCTGACAAGGCCTTTTTTATCAAGGGAGTCCCGGTTGATGCCATGGTGGTGGTGGCAGCCACCAAGAAAGAGATGTCGGAAACCTCTTCTTCTGTCCATCCTCCTAATAGGGATTCTAGGACGATGGACAGGTATGGGAAACGCATATTTAGTTCTGCGGCATTTTCCATGAGATCACTCAACTACCTAACCCACTTTATCCGCCTTCAACAAGATCTCCTTAAAGAGCTGGTAGATACTCTACAGGGTAACACAGCTGATGCAGTTTCTGAGAAAGTGACAGCACAACACAACACCCTCAATTCTGTAGTCAACTCATCCATGCGGCTCATTTCTTATGCCGCCGATGGATCGAGTAGGGCTGCAGGTTCAGCGATAGCTCTTTGGAGACAGTCCTGGATGTGCCTTTGCTCCTTTGCGGAAGCCTTCAAGTCTTCCTTCGTCAATACCCCATTCGATGGTTCCGCCTTGTTCGGGCCTAAAGTTAAGGAGACGCTTACTAGGTGTGAACAAGAAGGAAAGACTCTGTCTGCTGTAGGAGTCCGTTTTTCCACTCCAACTAGACCATACCCCAAAGGGCAATGAAGTGAAAAAATGTGGATGTTATGTGATCCTATCTCGCCTACATTCTGACTGATGGGTTCGGAGCCGATCCCTCGGCTCCGACTTATGCCAAAGAGCGAAGTCTCTTATTGGCTGAGCTTACTATATCCCAGGATGCACCACTACCAGTCCCCCAGATCTCATTTGCCGCTAACTAGCAAAGACGTGGTCTCGAGCTGGCTGAGCTAAGTAGTGTTTTTCACTAACTTTTTCTGTCAGGAATTTTCTATTTCTATAACAAAAAGCTGTTTTAACAGCTATACCTTACTTTTTGTGTGTGACTGGAATTTTTTTGTGGACAAATTTGTGTGTGATTGTGTGTTTGTTCTGACTAGAGGCCCCCTTGTATCAAGGGCCTTTCCCTGTCAGTTAATTTCTTTCAAATCCTTAGGGGTTCTAGGATCCCCTTTAGTTATTTTTTTCTGTATTTTTTTCTGTAGTTGTCGGACTGTCAATCTTTATTGGCAACCGTAAGCTAATCATTGTAGTGACAGTCATTTAAAAAAAAAAAAAAAAAAAAAGAAAGACAAACAGTGTGTTTTTTCTGTGAAACAGTTACTGAATTTGTTGCTATGTCTCAGGCTCCTAGGCCTTCGGGCTTTAAAAAGTGCACTAAGTGTAGCTTTAAAATGTCAATCACAGATGACCACTCTCTCTGTGTATATTGTTTGGGCGCCAAACATTTGCAGGAGTCCTGCAGCGTGTGTCACGCGTTTTCCTCGAGGGTCCTCCAAGAGAGGAAAAATAAACTTATTTTGAAAGGCCTTATAAAACCCTCTTTTGAAGAAGCATTAGCGTTCTCTCCTTCTCCTGCTAAAAAGAAAAGGGCATCGGCTCCGACCAGTCCGTCGGACCCGACCGCCAAAAGACATAGGCAGGCTTCGGCTCCACGGACTTGAGCCCGAGGCGGGTCTGCCTCGATGCCTCCAGTCTCGACTCCTCTGGGTTCGGAGCCGGCGGCTGGGGCATCGAGAGGGTCACCTTCATCGGCTCCACTGATCTCGGAGCCAATGAAGGTTGTCCGCTCAGACTCTTCCTCCTCGGCGCCGAAGTCCTCTTCGGCACCGATGGAAATTGGTTTGTGCACTCCTTGGTAGCGATAGTTATCGAGTCGCCTCGGAGCCGGTCCCCTAGTCCCTTGGAGCCGTTGGAGACCTACTCGAACCCGTTCGGTCTCCTCCAGGTCATCGAGGATGTCAGATTCGGACATAGACAGGGTGCTCCAAAGACTGTTCCAGTCCCCAGTCTTTCAAAAATTTGTTTCGACTCCAACCCAATTGGCTTCCGATAGCCCACTCCATTGCCATTCCTTCTCCGACCGCTCGGCTCCAGGAGCAGGTGCTGATGGAGCCAGTGGAGATCCTAGGGTCGGCTCCGACCCTTAGTCCAACCCCGGCCTTTGGGTCCGAGTTTAGCACACGGACTTCTTCGGCCGGACCGACGTTGGGACCTATGCTGTTGGTTCCGAGCCTCCCTCTGGGGGACTTCCGTCTGCTATCATGGCTCCGGGGACCGGACACTCCCAGGATTCTGGGGGTCCGGCTTTCAGAGCTATGAGGAGTGCCTTGGCCAAGTCTTCTTGCCATCTCCGGCACCTTCCCTGGGCATGGAGACTGGGTCTTTGGCAGTTCCCCTGTCTCTAGGCAGTGGAGCCCGGGCCTGAGGTTACCCCCACTGGGGGTTCCCCTCCTCCTGAGGGTTCTTCGGAGTTGTCTTCGGAAGAGCCCCCAAGAAAGAGATCGTGCAAGAGGAAGCACGTGGACTCCCCCGATGAGTCTCTTACATCGGACACTGATCTTGATGATGTGGAGGGGTCCCCAAAGTCGTCCTCGGATGATGTCTCATTTGCAGACATTCTAGAAATCCTTAAACGAGGCGGCTGGAATTCCAAACCCCCCTCCGTTGATGAGTCAGTGTTTCTCAAGGCCTTCGGGGCTCAGCCCTCCGCCTCCTGGGTGTCTCCGCCCTTCAACGAGCTCCTGGATTTGGTTTGTCGGAGGGTGTGGGAACATCCAGATACTGTGGAACCAGTGCCTTCTCGCCCTAACAAATTTTTGTCTGCCCCACCCGAGAAGGAGTTCTTGGTGGCTGTATATGGCATGGTGGTGGCATCTGCTACCCAGCAGGACGTGGCAGAGGCCCATCCTCCTAATAAGGAGTCTAGGAGCATGGACCGCACGGGAAGCGCACCCTGACTTCAGCGGCCTTTACTCTGAGGTCCCTGAATTATTTGGCACATTTCACCAGACTACAGAGGGATCTGGTCAAGGAGCTCTCAGATTCCCTCTCAGGTAACCTACCTGAGCAGCTAGCCCAGTCGGTTAGCTCTCAGTTGGCTATCCTCACCTCGATTTCTAACTCATCCATGAGGCTCATCTCGCGGCAGGCACAGGCGTGGCTCTGAGGCAAGCCTGGCTCTGTTTGTGTCATTTAGCGGAGGCCTTCAAGTCTTCCTTTGCCGACGCTCCCTTTGATGGGTCCTCCTTGTTTGGACCCAAGGTAAAGACACTCTTACCCGCTGTGAGCAGGAGGGAAAGTCTTTATCTGCCGTAGGAGCACGTTATTCCACTCCCTTTCGGCCTTATCCCAAGGCTAAAGAGGAGGAAGATGTGGTTCCGCAAATCACAGAAATTCTTTCCCCAACAGCAGGAAGATTCCCCTTCCAGAGGCAGAGGACGGGAATTATTCTGGGAGACGCCGCCCCAGAGGCGGCAGAGGCCCCCGCAACACTGGAGACCGTCCTTTCGTGGCTCTTCAGCCTCCCACACTCCATGAGGGATTGCCCGGCTGTGCTGCTCGAGCCAGTCGGGTGCCGTTGCCAAGCACCTAAAAGCCTGGGAGTCTATTACTCAGGACAGATGGGTGCGGAGGTTACACCATTCCCTTCACACACTCACCCCCACCGTGAAAAAAATCCCGGACCCACCACCCAGTCAAAGGGAAATTGCAGCCGTAGAAGCTTCAAAGCTGCTAGAAAAAGGAGTCATCCAACCGGTCCCCACAGACCAGATCGGATCCGGAAACTACTCAAGGTTCTTTTTAGTGCCAAAAAAGACAGGGGACCTGAGACCCATTTTAGATCTCAGCAAACTAAACCAGTCCGTAATGAAGTCCAAATTCTGAATGGTCACTTTACAATCCATTCTCCCATTGTTAGAGAAAAATGTTTGGATGTGCTCCATAGATCTCAAGGACGCCTATTATCACATACCGATACATCAGGCGTCCAGGAGGTATCTGTGCTTCAGCCTGGGAGACAGTCATTTCCAATTTTGTGCTCTGCCCTTTGGTCTCACCACAGCCCCCAGGGTGTTCACCAAGTGTTTGGCAGTAGTGACTGCTCACCTGAGGAGTCTCGGATTCCAAGTGTTTCCCTATCTGGATGACTGGCTCCTGACTGCCACCACCAGGCATCTACTACTAGAGAACTTACAAGCCACCATCTCCCTGGGTGCTTCCCTGGGAATTACATTCAACTGGTCAAAGTCTGTCTTGCTGCCTTCTCAGCGCATAAGATTCATAGGAGCAGAGATAGACTCAAAATTGATGCGAATCTTCCTTCCTACCGAAGGATACAAACATTACAAGGTCAAGTCCGAGCCCTGCTTCTAAGATCCAAAGCCCCAGCCAGGTTGGTCCTGCAACTTTTAGGTTCAATGTCTGCCACGGTTCTCCTAGTTCCTCTGGCAAGGTTGCACATGAGAATTCTTCAGTGGCTGTTATCGACACAATGGTCCGTTCAGGATCTCCTCAATCATCACATACTAATTACAGAAACGTTGCAACGGGACCTCCGCTGGTGGCTTCTGCCATCCAATCTGAATCAGGGAAGACCTTTTGTTATGCCCCCTCCGGTAGCCACCTTGACGACGGATGCCTCCCAGACGGGGTGGGGGGGGCATTGTCTGGGCAGGTCAGTTCAGGGATCTTGGCTTCCAAACGAAACCTTTCTCCATATCAATGTGTTGGAAATGAGGGCTGTACTTCTGTCCCTACAAGCCCTCCACAACTTTCTCCCTCAAGGCATTATCGCTATCCACACAGACAACATGTCGGTGGTCTGGTATCTAAACAAACAAGGAGGGACCAGATCTTACCCCCTTTTCAGAGAGGCCATGAGGGTATGGGAATGGGCAGTGGCTACCAACCGCTTCCTGGTAGCGACCCACATTCCAGGAAAATCCAATGTATTGGCAGACAGACTGAGCAGGACTATTCTTTCTCCTCACGAGTGGTCCCTGAACAGCTGTAGCAGCTCAGATTTTCAAAAGATGGGGATTCCACCTGTTTGAAACACCACAAAACACGAAGTGCAAAGGTTGTTTTCCTTGACCCCAAGGGAAGCAGCTACGGATGCTCTAGTCCAACCTTGGCCAACAGGACTGCTTTACGCTTTCCCTCCGGTTCCACTCCTTCCCAAAGTCATCCAGAAAGCTTCCCAACTGGGGTCCACAATGATTCTAATTGCTGGCCTCGTCAGGTATGGTTCCCCTACCTACAGAAATATGCTCTGGGCGGTCCCTGGTTTTGGATCTAACTCCGGACCTTCTGATTCATCAGTCGGAACAACAGCACCAGTCCCTTCACACTTTGAAATTAGCAGCTTGGCTCCTCCACTTCTGACCTTAGTCAGAAATCACACCTTGGACCCTGAAGTTATTCACATTTTATCTTCAGCCCACAAACCCACCACTAAGAAATTGTATCACAGTAAGTGGAAGAGGTTTGCTATCTGGGCTCAACTCAGAGGCTTAGACCCTATTACTGCCCGATACCAGAGGTCTTGAAATTTTTAACATCCTTGTTTAATCAAGGATCTTCAGTCTCTACTATTAAGGTTCAACTAGCAGCTATCTCCAAATTTCACGAATCCATAGACCCACCGTTGATGAGTAGCAGATTATGTAAAACTTTCATGAAAGGTGCTGTGCTTTTAAGACCCCCAGTTTTTCATCCTGCGCCTCCGTGGGATCTTGATTTGGTACTTAGTGCCTTAACATCTTCACCTTTTGAACCGGCTGCTACATGTGAGTTGAAATATCTGTCTTGGAAAACTGCCTTCTTAATTGCAATTACCTCTGCAAGAAGAGTTTCAGAACTTCAAGCCCTATCTATCAAACCTCCGTATTTGATTTTTCACAAGGATAGAGTATCACTTAGGCCTAATCCATCTTTTGTTCCAAAAGTTTGTTCTAATCCCTGTCTCCAACAATCTCTAGAGCTACCAGTTTTCTTTCCAAAATTTTCAAACAAAGCGGAATACACCTTGCATAAGTTGGATGTTCACAGGCAATTGCGCTTCTATCTAGACAGGACTCAACAGATTCGGAAAACAGACCAATTGTTTGTGTCCTTTTCAGATAATAAACTGGGTAAAACCATCACTAAAGCTACTATTGCCAAATGGATTAAAGATTGCATAACTCAGGCTTATTCCTCTTCAAATAAGCAACTTACAACATCTGTCAAAGCTCACTCTACTAGAGCTATGGCTACCTCTATTGCATTTAATTCCAAGCTCGCTATTTCTGAGATTTGTGCTGCGGCTACTTGGTCCAACCCGCACACTTTCATTTCCCACTATAAATTGGATGTGGCATCTAAAGGGCGAGCATCATTTGGTTCCACGGTACTCAGGAGTGTTTTCCAGTGAGCCACCCAGGATTCAGGTGCTAGGACGCTGTCCCATCAGTCAGAATGTAGGCGAGATAGGATCACATAACATCTTTTAGTTATGTACTCACCATAACTTCAGATGTTTGGGATCCATCACCCTCCTTCCCCCTGCCTTGGAGATCAGAAGAGATTGAACGGTTTGAGTTCTACTGTTTTTATCTTGTTTCATCTGGCGATGTTATATAAGCAGTGCGTGCATGTGTGCATGTATGCTGACAAACTAGATCTGGGGGACTGGTAGTGGTGCATCCTGGGATATAGTAAGCTCAGCCAATAAGAGACTTCGCTCTTTGGCATAAGCGTGCCGAGTTGGAGCCGAGGGATCGGCTCCGAACCCATCAGTCAGAATGTAGGCGAGATGGATCCCAAACATCTGAAGTTATGGTGAGTACATAACTAAAAGTTTCGAAAGCCCCAAGGAGCTTTCCAGAACACACCTACTGATACCCCCTCTAGAGGAAGAGGAGGGGGTAAAAATGGAAGATGCCACCCAAACAGCAGAGGGGGGGGGGTCTGCAAAATCAGGGTGACAGGGAGCAGTTCCCTGGTAAGTCCTATCAGCGTTCCTGAAAGGAAGACCGGCTGTCCTGCTCTGGAGGCGGTCGGGCGTCGCTTGGCTTTATACTGAAACACCTGGCTAAACATTACAACGGATTCTTGGGTAAAAAGCATAATTTCCAGAGGTTACTACATTCCCTTTACAAAATTCCCTCCCATGTGTACAAGTATTCCAGACGTTCCACCCAGTCTGCAAAAACTAGCAGCCATAGAGATTCAAAACCTGCTAGACAAAAGAGTCATCCAGCCAGTCCCGGCAGACCAGATAGGATCCGGAACTTACTCAAGGTTCTTTTTAGTTCCAAAGAAAACAGGGGACTGGAGGCCCATATTAGACCTCAGCAAACTCAACACCTTCGTCAAGAAGGAAAAGTCCCGGATGGTCACGCTTCAATCGATACTTTCGTTTCTAGAAACGGATGATTGGATGTGCTGTATACATCTCAAGGATGCTTACTACCACATCAAAATGGCCAGATCATCCAGAGATCACTTGCGTTTCCGGCTGGGGGCCAGTCATTACCAATTCAGAGCCCTGCCCTTTGGTCTCACCACAGACCCCAGAGTGTTCACCAAATGTATGGCAGTGGTCACGGCTCACCTTAGACGCTTAGGATTCCGGGTGTTTCCATATCTGGATGACTGGCTCCTCACCGCCACCACCAGGCGTCAACTGATTCATGCAAGAGACTACACTATCAACCTGTGTTCCCAGCTGGGCATAACCTTAAACTTCGAAAAATCTGTGTTATCGCCCTCGCAGCATATTACCTTTATAGGAGCAGAGCTAGACACTGTCGATTCAAGGATCAGGTTGCCTCAAACAAGAATCTTATCCCTAAGAAGTCAATTGTCCAGTTTATTGACCCAGAACAAAGCTCCTGCATGCCAGATATTGAAGCTGTTAGGCACAATGGCAGCGACACTAATAGCAGTCCCGTTGGGACGCATACACATGCGGATACTCCAGTGGTTACTCTTCACACAATGGTCTTACCAACAGCTGTCGATGTCGCATGAGATTCTTTTAACAAATATTTGCAAGAAGGATCTCAATTGGTGGCTGAACAGCGAGCAGGTAGTAGTCGGATGTTGCCTTGTTCTCCCCCAACCCAGAGCCACAGTGACCACAGATGCTTCCCTGATAGGGTGGGGGGGGGTTATTTCAGGGAAAGACTGTCCAAGGTACTTGGTCAAGCATGGAATCACATTTGCATATAAATGTCCTGGAGCTGAGAGCAGTGTTCCTGGCATTGCAACACTTTCACGACTGTCTTCCTCCAGGGACAATTGCATTTCAGATGGACAACATGTCAGTAGTCTGGTACATCAACAAGCAAGGGGGAACCAGATCGTATCCCTTATGCCGAGTAGCCCTAAGAATTTGGCAGTGGGCTGTATCCACCAAGTGCTTTCTGATAGCAATGCATATCCCGGGGTCATCCAACGTGATAGCGGACAAACTGAGCAAGGCCATCCTGTTGTCTCACGAGTGGTCCCTCAAACAGGTGGCAGACAAGATTTTCCACAGGTGGGGCCAGCCTTGCTGCGATCTGTTTGCATCTCCGATGAATGCCAAATGCAGAAGCTACTTTGCCCTTTATCCCCCACTGGGGAGCAACCCGAGGGATGCGCTTGTACACGATTGGCCCCCGGGCCTCCTGTATGCCTTCCCGCCAATTCCTCTAATTCCTAAGTTTGTACAGAAAGCCAAAAGTCTGGGAAGTACTGTTACTCTGATAGCAGGGCATCTTGGCCTTGTCAGATTTGGTTCCCCTTCCTACAGAAGTATCAAGTGGAAGAACCATGGGTTCTGGACCCAGTGCCAGACCTTCTGACTCATTCATCGGGAGTTCTTCATCCCTCCCTTATCTCCCTAAAACTGACAGCTTGGCTGCTCCAATTCCCATATTAGCCAGGTCTCAAGATTTGTCTCCTGTGGTCCAACATATTAGTTTCCTCTCATAAACTGTCAACCAGAAAGCTATATAATAGCAAATGGAAACGATTTGTTCACTGGGCTTCTCACCATGATGTTGACCCATATGTTGTGCCTATTCATACCATATTAGAGTTCTTGTCCTCCTTGTAATATGATGGCACAGCAGCTGCCACCATAAGGGTTCAATTGGCTGCCATGTCCAACTTTCATGTAGGTTTTAACGGATCTAACATCATGTCCCACAGACTATGTAAAGCCTTTTTGAAAGGGACCCATCATCTCAGACCACCTATCAGACACCCTGTTTCTCCCTGGAATTTGAATCTTGTCTTATCCCAGTTGATGCTTACCCCCTTCAAACTTGCGTCATCTTGTGATCTGAAGTTTCTGTCTTGGAAAACAATATTTCTGGTAGCCATTACATCTGCGCGTAGGGTCTCTGAACTCCAAGCTCTATCTTTCAGGCCTCCATATTTGATCTTCCACCCTGATAGGGTGTCCCTCAGGACAAATCCTACCTTTCTTCTTAAAGGTCTGCTCAGAAGGTAACTTAAATCAGTCCATTGAGCTCCCAACGTTTTTTAGACATCATACCAACAGACTGGAGTATATGTTACACAAGCTTGATGTTCACAGACAATTGAGATTCTACTTGGACAGAACGAAAGATTTCAGGCAATCTGATCAACTCTTTGTCTCCTACACAGAGAACAAGAAAGGTTCTGCGGTATCAAAAGTCACATTATCTAAGTGGCTTTCTGTTTGCATTAAATTCATTTATTCCTCCACTAATCAACCATTACCGACTAACGTCAAAAGCCCATTCTACCCGGGCTGTTTCTACGTCATTAGCTCATGCAGCTCGTTTACCCTTGGATATCATCTGTGCAGCTGATACTTGGCCCAACCTCATACGTTTATCATTCATTACAAAGTGGACAGGGCCTCCAGGGACAGGGCTTCCTTTGGTTCCACTGTGCTCAGGAATGTTCTCCCTTGAGCTGCCCAGGATTAGGGTGCTTGGGACGCTACTCACCTGTAAGAACAAAACAGCGAGATAGAACAACTTCACATAAAGAAATCATGTTCTTACCATAACGTTCCATGTGAGTTGTTCATCTCGCTTTTTATTCTTACATTCCCTCCCACCTTCCCCCTCCTAGTGAGAAGAATGGTTGTCTTGGTGGATTGGTTGGTCTTGTCAGTTTGTCTCCTTAAGACAGACTGTTTTTCTTTCTGCAAATCTAGAGGTACCTAGATAGGTAGGTACTGCAGTGCTTATTTTTTTTTATTAGGCTGTCTTCGGGTGCAGCGTACTAGATCTGGGGTTTACAGTAGATCATCATGGGCTATATACTGTGTCTCGAGCTTCTCTGAGAGTTTGAGCTTGAAAAGCGGCCGACTCAGAGCCGAGGGATCGGCTCCGAACCCACATGTAAGAACAAAAAGGCGAGATGAACAACTCACATGGAATGTTATGGTAAGAACATAACTTCTTTTTTTCTGTGGTCTGTGTAACTGTTGTATTTTAATATGCATGGTTTGGTTGGCAGTTTTTTGGGAGACCTATGACTTATCTAAAAAGTCTTTACTTAGTTAGTCAATATCAATATTAATTAATGGACAGCTCATCACTGATCCTAAGCCCATTTCAGAAACATTTGCAGAACATTTCTCTTTCTTCTCCTGAACCTTCAACCATTGCCATTTTGGGTTTTGATACATTCAATTTATATTATTGAAAACCTGTAAATTACTTAAATAGTTTCCAAGTATGGAAAAACTGACTCTGATGGCCATTTCCTCAAATTCCTCAAAGCATGTGACACTTTCATTGCTATCCAGTTAGGACACATTAATACTTTTCTCTCTACTGGTGTGTTTCCTGACAACTGCAAGACTGCAAGCATTATTCCTATCCGCAAGCACAGCTGTAGTTTGAACCCTAACTAATTTCAGCCAATTGTTCAACTCTCAACAAAGTCCAGAATCCTAGAGAAGACTGCAGCCTCAAAGCTACAGTGCCGTATTGGGGCTTATGGCTTACTCATAAGGCATTGGCATAATTATAGATGGATCTTCTAAAAGATGCACTGCAGCAGGCAATAGATGCTAGATACCTTACTGAGGCCATATTTATTGATCTCTCCAACGTCCTTGACATTATAGGTCATCTCCTAATTAAGGAACTCTATGAATTGCTTTAACTCTACCTTTATAAACTGGTTCTCAGTCAACTTGAAAGCATATACTTTAAAATCCCCCCCCCTCCACACACACACACTTGTCTTTCCATCCCGTTTTGTCCGGCATATATCAAGAAATTCATTGGATTATAGTTTGTTTTTTTTTATATTCGCTACATCATTACAAATTATATCATTATATACACTGATGACATTATCTGAGAATTAGATAGTTCACCTAAATCTCCATCTATATATTAATAAACACTACCCTGGCTCAGCTTTGACAGACTTCTGAAATAAGGACACTTAAAGTGAATTTCAGTAGAACAAATGTAATTGTCGTTTAGACTCATAAGTACGATGATTCATGCAAAGATGAATGATGGAATATTACAACCATGTATGGTGGTTCTCTACATGTAGTACAATCAGTAAAATTTCTTGGAATTTGTCTTGGCGCTGGCCTTACTTTTTATCCACACACATAACATACTGAGTGGAATAACAGCTATGATATGTACATGTAATGGCATAAACAACTTTTTGACCAAGCAAGCTCAGCTCACAACTGGCAAAGGAGTTATTTCTACTCTTGCATAATCCCTACCTGTTGTAAGTTGTACCTTTACAAGAAATGTATAAAGACTCCACACAATATGAAGTCTTATTTTTATTTATTTATTTATTTATTTATTTATTTATGCTGATGTAAACAAAGGGCTTCATCTCTATTTAATTATCAGGTATAGACTGTCTAGTTTCTGATTAATTTCAGAGTTAACATGCTTGAATTTACCTTATTATAGAAAATCCTTCACATGAACTATTGTAAGTCCATCATCTCCTTTCTCTGAAATTACATTCTAAATCACTTAAATGTTCTGCATCCATCTGCCACCATTACTTTTGTTTGCACTGACAGAGCTTTCACCTGCATGGGTTCCCACAATCTAGAATGTGCTCCCCGTATAATTAATTGGTTGTGCATCCTTGATGACTTCAGTAAGCATAATGACTACCGGAACAAAGAGAGCATGAATGTAGCAAATTTATCATCTGTAATTTTCAGTTATATTTATTTTTTTCTTATTTGTCCTTTTACGTCTGCAGGAGAGCATTTACTGGAGAGCATATTGCTTATCAGTAGTATTAATCTGTATGCTGTAATATAGTATCTGAAGTAGTTAACTTCATTTGATCAGCAACCTGTGGGTATCGGATCCGATCCGGATCCGAGCCGGCAGCTTTCCAAGCTAGAGATCCGAACTCCAAGCTCCTCCCCTTACCCATAATACCCTGCTACCTCCCACCAGTCCTCAGATCTCGTTTGCCGCGGCTTCTTGAAGCATGAGTGACGAGCTCCTGGCGGGTTTGTGAGTGGTTGAATAGGGTTTTTTTTGCTCTGTTTTTCTCAAACTAAATTGTGTGTGTGTGTGTGTGTGTGTGTGTGTGTGTGTGTGTGTGTGTGTGTGTGTGTGTGTGTGTGTGTGTGTGTGTGTGTGTGTGTGTGTGTGTATTAATCGACCCTTAGTTTATTTAGCTTAAATTGTTTTAGTAGTCAGTTAGTCTTAACCTTTCCCTTCCCCTTATCTGTGTGTGAGGGTGTGTGTGTGAGTTGTCATGGCCGAAGGCCCTAAGGCCATATTTTCAAATGCTCTGAGTGTGGCCATAAGCTGTCCCCAGCCGATGGCCACACTCAGTGCGTTATTTACCTGGGGATGGCTCGTTTGTCATCAGGCTGCCAGATCTGTGCCGCCTTTAACCCCCGGGCTTTGAAGGACAGGAGGACCAAGTTAAACCTTGCGGGCCTTTTGCCCACGGATTCTGCTTCTTCCTCCTCTCCCTCAGTGGCACCAGCCATGGCTGCGGCTGTTCAGCCAACTGTTCCTGCTTCCCTGGCTGGGACTCAAACTCCCACTGTGTCCCAGGGAGACAGGGACTCCAGAAAGAAAGATAGGCAAGATAGAGAGAAGGAAAGAGACAGGGAGAGGCATAGGAGCCACAAGTGGCAGGCCGATTCTGCCCCCTCGGCCCCGCCGGCTAAGCAGCTCTGTTCTCCCTTGAAGGTCTCCAGGTCTTCCCCCTCTTTGGCTCCATTCTCCACGTTTCTCTCCGGAGGAGGAGACCCGGTCACCTTGGAGGTCGTCGAGGTCGCCTTCCCGGCCAGCCTCGGCGGCTTCTTCTAGATCAACGAGGAGCCTTTCGGATGCGGACATGGACCGGATGATGTGTCGCATCCTCCAGGCCCAGATGCAGATGGGAGTGCTCTTGCCACCCCCCCTCTTGGGGGGAGCTCGGCCCCTTTCTTTGCCCGAATTGCTCCTTCTCCGATCCATTATCAGGTTTCAGAGCCATCGGATCCGGGTAGCGTCTGAGCCGGGGAGTCGGTGCCAATAGTAATCACTACTTTGACGCCGGCTGTACCCTCAAGTTTGTCGGGTTCTTTTTCGGATCCGAGCTCTCGGGGCCATGAGCCGAGCCTCGGATCCGGAGGGGTGTGTGTGTCTTCGGCTCCGATGCAGTTGGAGCACACTTCTCTTTCTGGTCAGATCGCTTCAGCCCCGGCGCCGATCCACACGTCGGATCTGAGGGGGCTGCTCTCTGATCCTAGGGAGAGCGGTTCACCTTCAGCCTTTGACGTCGTGGAGTGGGTCCTCGCGAGTGATTCGAGGCCCCAGGCTCATGCTACGGATCCACCCGCCATTCCCTCGCAGACGGGCCTGTCTTCCATCATCCGGCCCCAGGGGCAGCCTGCGTCTATGTTCCAGATGGTTCCCCTAGAGGAACAGGACCTGGTTGGTGAGCCCTCCTCGGACAGCCCCCACAAAGAGGTTCCTCACAAACAAAAGTGTAAAAGGAGGCACTTGGACTCCCCTGAGTCCCTCACAGAAGACACTGACATGGAGGAAGGGGAAGGTTCCCCCAGGTCAACCCCCGAGGACATTTCCTTTGGAGACATCATGGAGAGACTGCGCATTAGAGGGGGGTGGTCAGCCCAAAAACCTTCCTCGGATGAGTCTGTGTTTCTGGAGGTGGTTGACGCAGGCCCATCTACCTCTTGGGTGTCCCGTCCGGCCGACCCCATAGTAGATCTTATAACTACCAGGGCGTGGAAGGAGCCGGACACTGTAGAGCCAATCCCCAGGAGACCAGATAAGATCCTTAGTCCCCCGACAGACAGGACGGAGTGGAGCAAAGGTTCCCCAGTAGATGCCATGGTGGTGGCGGCTGCCACCAAGAAGGAACTGGCACAGGATAGTTCCTTGGTACATCCTCCTGACAAGGAGTCTCGGACGATGGACCGCATTGGAAAGCAGATGTTCGCTTCAGCCACCTTCTCCGTAAGGGCACTGAACTACTTGGCACACGTGATTCGCCTTCAGCGTGATCTAATCAAAGAGTACGCTGGGTCACCCCCAGAGTCCATGTTGGCCGAGGACAAACGAACCTTCTCAGCATGAATGGACACTCTAAAGTCGGTATCCAACACTTCTATGCGGCTTCTCTCCCATGCCACGGAGGGGGCGGCTAGAGCCAGCAGAGCAGGCATCGCCTTGCGACGTCATGCCTGGCTCCGTCTTTGCGATTTTGTGGAACCCTTCAAGGCGTCCTTCGCGAATGCTCCCTTTCACAGTTGTACGTTGTTTGGCAAGACCGTCCGCGATACGCTACTCCAGAGCGAGAAAGACAGGAAGATGTTGTCTGCCGTTGGAATCCGCTTCTCGGCTCCTCAAAGATCCTTTTCCAGGACAAAAGAAGATGTGGTTCTGGAAATCTCAACAATCCCATTTTGTTCTGGACCCTTCATCCTTCAGAGGCAGGGGAGGACAAGGTGGACGCCGGCCCAGAGGCAGAGGGGAGCCAAAGAATTTCGGGTCGAGGGAACCCTTTTCCGACCGACCCGCGCAGCAACCCTGAGGGGTTGCCCAACTGCTCCTCTCTGGAGGCAGTCAGGAGGCATTTCTCGGAACACCTAGCACATTGGGAGTCCATCACGACAGATCGCTGGGTGCTCCGAATAATATCCAGAGGTTACTCTATTCCCTTTGTGAATCCTCCCCCTCAGTTGTGGCGCCTCCCCGATGTCCCACCCAATCAGAGGGAGGCAGCAGCTTTAGAGATAAAAGAGCTGCTAAGAAAAAGAGCCATCCAGCGCATACCTCCAGGCCAGTCTGGATCAGGCAATTACTCCAGGTTCTTTTTGGTGCCAAAAAAGACGGGGGACTTAAGGCCAATTCTCAACCTGTCTACATTGAACCTGTCCATTGCCAAGGAGAAATTCCAGATGTTCACCATTCAATCTATTCTCCCCCTTCTGCAGGAGAACGACTGGCTTGCTCCATATCACATTTAATGAACAGGTGATCCAGGAGGTTTCTCCGCTTTCGGTAGGGGGCCAGTCATTATCAGTTCAGGGTCCTCCCTTTTGGCCTCACCACAGCCCCCAGGGTATTCGCCAAGGTCATGGCGGTTGTAGCAGCCCACCTGAGGCTTCAGGGAATACAGGTCTTTCCTTACCTGGACGACTGGCTCCTCATTGCTCCCACCAGGCATCTACTATGCTCGGCCAGGGATTATTTCATGCATTTGACCCACCAATTGGGAATCACTATAAATTACAAAAAATCATCCCTTCAGCCTGCTCAGGTCCTGGACTTCATAGGGGCCAGAATAGACACGCTCCAGTCCAAGGCCTTCTTGAAGTTGGTCAGGCTCCGCAACCTAATTCTCCCATGTCTTAGCTCTTCTACAGTCTCCAGCCCCACCAGCAGAATTAGTCCTGAGGGCTCTAGGGTCTGTGGTGGTGGCTATCAACCTTTCACCCCTAGCCCGCTTGAATATGAGGGTTCGTCAATGGACCTTGCAGGTCCAGTGGTCCATCCTTCGACATCCATTGTACTCCCCGATTTCCCTCAGCAGGGTTTGCAGGGAATCTCTGCTTTGGTGGCTCCATTCCTGAGAGCTTCGGGAAGGGCGGCCCTTTTTGATGCCTCTACCCCAAGCCACGGTGATCACGGACGCTTCTCGCCTAGGGTGGGGGGGACAATGCATGGGCAGAACCGTCCAAAGCACGTGGACTCCAACAGAGACCGTTCTGCATATCAGTGTTCTGAAGATGAGGGCAGTGCTTCTAGCGTTGCAAGCTCTCCATGCCCTTCTTCCTCTAGGGACTATTGCAATTCAGACAGACAACATGTCATTGGTCTGGTACATCAACAATCCACAAACAAACAACAAGACCCAGGTCTTACCCCTTTGCCGAGAGGCCATGAGAGTTTGGGAGTGGGCGATATCCACCAACCGTTTTCTGCTAGCAACGCACATCCCAGGTCAGTCCAACATTTTAGCGGACAAGCTGAGATGAACTATCCACTCACCTTACGAGTGGTCTCTGAACCCCTTGGTAGCGAAACAGATCTTCCTCAAATGGGGTCAACTTTGCTGCGATCTGTTCGCATTGCTTTCGAATGCAAAGTTCAGTGAGTTTTTTGCTCTAATCCCTCCACTGGGGAAGAGCCCCAGAGATGCTCTAGTTCATGCTTGGCCATCTGGTCTTTATGCTTATCCTCCTCTCCCGTTAATGACAAAATTCTTGCAGAAAGCTCGTCGGTTGGGGAGCAAGGTTATCCTCATAGCCCCATTCTGGCCTTGTCAAACCTGGTTCCCATACCTGCGGTCTCATCTCATAGCTCCTCCTTGGATCTTAGATCCCATTCCGGATCTGATTTTTCATCCTTCGGGATTGAAAACTCCGAACCTGGACAACCTCAAGCTTTCTGCTTGGTTGACAGTTCCGTTAGTGGCTAGGACTCCTGGCATCTTGTCCACAGTTAAATCCATCCTGGTGGCAGCACATAAGCCTTCTACCAGGAAAGTCTACAACAGCAAATGGAAACGTTTTTTCTACCTGGGCCGGGCATAGGAATTTGGACCCCTTTACAGCTCCCATTCCAGCAGTACTTGAGTTCTTATCCCACATTTTTCATCAGGGGGCCAGTTCTTCAACTGTGAAGGTTCAAATGGCGGCCATTTCCCACTTCCACATCGGAGACAATCTTGGTCCCTTAGCTTCCTCTAAGATCTGTAAGACCTTCTTGAAGGGCACTTTTCTCTTAAGACCTCCTGTCAAGAATGCGGTTCCTCCGTGGGATCTAACCTTAGTCCTCCAGGCTCTTACTGGCCCCCCTTTGAGCCTGCAGCTTTGGTTGACTTAAAGTATTTGTCTTGGAAAACTGCCTTCTTGATTGCTATTACCTCAGCTAGAAGGGTATCGGAGCTTCAGGCCCTTTGTACTAAACCTCCTTATCTTGTCTTCCATAAGGACAGAGTATCCTTCAGGACTAATCCCTCCTTTTTACCTAAAGTGGCTTCTGAGGCTAACATCAACTAATCCATTAATCTGCCTGTTTTCTTCCCTAACTACCAGAACAAAGGAGAGTACAGACTCCATTCATTAGATGTGCATAGACAGTTGTGCTTTTATTTGCACAGAACAACTGCCTCTCTTAAGTCGGAGCAGCTCTTTGTTTCCTTTGCTAAGCCATCCTTGGGTAAACCAGTAACAAAGGTGACTCTAGCTAGGTGGATATCTCACTGCATTTTGCTCACATACAAAATTTCTGGTCGGTCTGAGCCCGTGGGGGTTCATGCTTATTCTACCCATTCTATGGCTACCTCTGCTGCCTTTTGGTCAAGGGTACCCTTGGATGACATTTGTTCTGTGGCTACTTGGGCTTCCTCTCATACCTTTATTTCACATTATAAATTAGATCTGATATCCAGAGGGAGGGCTACCTTTGGCTCTGCAGTGCTCCGGAATATTCTTCCTTGAGGACCTCCCAAGTTTTTTGGTAGCTGGGGACTCTGTCCCACAGGTTGCTGATCAAATGAAGTTAACTACTTCAGATAAAGAAGTTATGTACTCAGCATAACATTCCATCTGAGTAGGTAACTTAATTTGTCAGCAACAGACCCCCCCCCCTCTGTCCCCCTAACCTGTAGTTCGTTACCTGAATAATTGAGTGATTCACTCCTGGTAGGTATCAGGTTAGGATGTTCAGGTTTTGCTTGTTTTGGTGCTGTCTGATAATTGGGCAAACTCAATCTGAGGACTGGAGGGAGGTAGCAGGGTATTATGGGTAAGGGGAGGAGCTTGGAGCTCAGGTCTCTAGCTTGGAAAGCTGCCGGATCAGATCCGATACCCACAGGTTGCTGACAAATGAAGTTACCTACTCAGATGGAATGTTATGGTGAGTACATAACTTCTTTTTTTGTTAAGATTTGCCTATTAATGCTCCTCCTTCTGTATTTTTGTTTGTGTAAAATAAATGTATTTTTATGTAATAGTCATAATTGAAAAGAGTCCAGTTCACCTACCCAAAATAAAAAATATTAAATAAAATAAAACATAAAATTAAATGATTAACATAATAATTAGCAGTACTAAGTACAACATGAATAAGACAAGTCAGTAAATAAATGATCCTAGTATTTAAATAGCTTGATAAAAGTTTAATTATGTCTGCTTTAGTGTAAAAGGCTTAATGAAAATGAGATTTTAGGAACCTCTTGAAGTAGCCTATAGACAACAGGAATGGAAGCTGCTGAGGTACTGAATTCTGCTAAGCATGGGGGGGCTGATTATAGAACAGTGACCAGATATTTTTAACTGTACAGTGGGCACCACTGAAATAGAAAGGGACTACAGCCTTATGATCTGCCCATTAGCTATCAATTATATGTGACATTATTGGTATTAGATCTGTACTGCTTATAACAAATAATATGTGAAGAGTGACTAGTCTTAAGAGCATATGGTAATAGTGTGCACTGCTGTCTCAGGTAACAGCTAACAACTGCAACACTCAAATACGCTTTATGCTGTACAGAGGCACCGGAAGCTGTTGAAGACTGGGGGCGGAGGGTGAGAGGGGCACTTAGTGATTTAAAAGGGCAATTTTTTAAAACTATTTACTACCACAACATAGGTTCACTTGGAGGGCATTTTAAGCATAGCTAATTTCCTTTTTGGTGCTTGAATTAACATTTCCTGATTAGTCTTACCTACTGCATGGCTGCTAATTGTATATTAGCCCTAGTGAGAATAAATGTGATCATACTATAGATAATTTGAGGGGACCAATGTAAGGGATGCAGCATTTAGGAACTGCCTCTACCCATTAGCGGCAAGAGAGGCAATCCTGGAGTACATTTTCTATTACCCATACTTGGATCCAAGTTGCATTTGAATATGGACAGGGATGAGCTTTATTTTACTTGAATGGATAGCCTGTTCTGGAACAGTGGTAGCCTGTGTGATATATATCCATCTCTCCACAACATTCAGTTTAGATACCTGGACTGAGTATTTCTAATGCCATTTGACTTGCTGATGTACAGTAGGTCCATCTGTATTAGGCCAGAGGATGCCTTGTATGCCAGACATGTCACCGCTAAGCACTCTGTAGGATACTGAGTATAGTGATAAATCTTTGAGGTGGTCCATGCAAGACCTATTGTGTAGGACTTGCATCCTTTTAGTAAGGTATCTCTGTGGGTATTCCAATTGTTGCATGAGTCTGGACAGATACATGCCAAAGTGGGCATTATACAAAATGATTGACCTAATGAGGGCTTTGTAAAGCGAACAATAACATCTCTAGATCTAGTCAAAATCAATTTGTTTATAAGCTGTGCAATATAGAAAGACTTTCTTATGACTCTGGGCACATGTTGGTCAAAAGTTAGGTCAGTGTACACACACGTTTCCAAATGCCAAACAGCTGGGTCATTTCTCAGGGGGCATTGTCAGTTTGGCAGTTCCCTGGAGTAGATGACTTCTCAAAGGATACGATAATGTATTTATTTATTTTTTGACATTTGTTAACCGGGTTAGTCCAGCTGGGTCAGAAACCCATTTTCAGTGGAGACCCGAGGAGAAAAGCTCCAGTTATATTTAATATACATGTTAGCAGAGAATACAAGATACATTTAGTTGCATTCAGTGTATGTTTTAAAGAGAAAAACAAGTTTCAGTTAGTTACATTCATTTACAGATTTGCAGAAAAAAGATTCCCATTTAGTCTACATTATGAGAAAGTTGTGTAGTAATGGTAAAACAAAGTCCAGGTACATCTAGAAATCTGCTAGCCATATCTAAAGATAAAGCAAAAGAGGGGTAAATAAATATATAATAGGATGAGCAGAGAAGGGATTAAGAGTAGGATAGTATACCAGCATAAGGCCTTGTATATGTAATCATCTTTAGTGATGAAGAATACCATGTGATTAGAAAGTGTATTAGTTTTATACTTTGAGAGATTTGGTAGGCTGTTTTTTTGCAGTCTAGGTAGAATGGGTGGGAGTTATGTACTTTGAAAGTGGTGGTTAGAAGAGGTTATGGCAGGGACAAATTTTGGAATTGAGCAGATGATGTTTAAGTTCCTTTTTAAAGTGAGATGGGTGTATAATGGCACATAGGTCTAA
The DNA here is from genome assembly GCF_019279795.1 of Protopterus annectens. NCBI lineage: Eukaryota > Metazoa > Chordata > Ceratodontiformes > Protopteridae > Protopterus > Protopterus annectens. Next base: position 607,927,445 of record NC_056737.1, on the reverse strand, counting down.
GGGAAGTTTGTTCCAGGACTGGGCAACTGAGCATTTGTATAGTAATTTGCCCACATTCTTTGGTGGATGGACTGCTAGTAGTTGCTGGTTTGAAGTGCGCAGGGATCAAGATGGGGAGTAGGTGGATACAAGGGTAGAGAGAGCTGGACAGGAAGATGGTCCATATAGTATAGAGTGTATAATTTGGAATTGAGATATTAACAGTAGCTGTGTGAATTCAAGCCATTGCAGGGAGTTTAGGGAAAGGCAGTGATGTGAGGTGTAGTGAGAGTTGGCAATTAATCTAGCAATTTTATGATATGTTTGTTGGAGTTTAGACATGGTAGTGTGCTGGATATAGGTTAGTACTGGGGCAGCATAAAGAAGTGAGGGTAGGAGGAATGCTTGAGCTAGGGAGATCCTAGCATTTGGAGTTAGGTATTTTTTATTATGATACAGCAATCCTAGTCTCTGGTTTGTTTTTTTAATACAATGGAGTAGGTGTAAGTTCAATTTGAGATCATCGTCTATTATGACACCTAAGAGTTTAGTTTGAGGTTCAGGCTGAATGATTGTGTTGTTGGAGGAAGTGATAGTAAAAGTGGATTTATGATGGGAAAGAGAGCGGGGGAGAAAAAGCAAGAGCTTAGTCTTTGTGGGGTTGAGGATGAGTTGATTATCTGACAACCATTTTTCGGTGGTAAGAAAGGAGTGTTGAGTGAGGCAATATAGTTCTGAGATATTGTTTGAGATGAAGATGAGTGTTGAGTCGTCTTCATATTGGATGAGGGAAGAATTTTTGCAAGATGTGTAGAGCTCATTTGTGAAAACATTAAATAGTAGGGGACCCAAGATGGAGCCCTGAGGGACTCCAGTAGGGACTGAAATATAGGGAGAGTAGGAAGATAGCCATCCGACAGATTGTCATCTACAAGATAGGTAGCTGGAGAACCAGGTAAGGGAGGTAGCAGATAAATTAAGGTTTGCAAGTTTGGTTAGGAGGATGGAGTGAGAAACTGTGTCAAAGGCTTTGGAAAGGTCAAGGAAGAGACAGGATATGAGTAGATTGTTGGCACAAGCCTCTGCTATGGTGTGTATGAAAGATAGGAGGGCAGTAGATGTACTATGGTTAGGGCGGAAAACATGTTGTGTGGGAGTGAGAAGGTTTTGCTGGAGGAGGTATTTGAGAAGTTGTGAGTGAATACATTTTTTTAGTATCTTAGAGAGGGGTGGTAGGATGGCAGTAGGACGATAGTTAGATGGGTCAGTGGAATTACCACCTTTATGGAGGGGGATAGTGAAGAAAGATTTCCAAATTGATGGAACTGTAGCTTCCTGGATGGATCTGCTGATGAGAATTGATACAGGCTAGGCTACAGAGTCAGCAGCAAGTTTGAGGAAAGATGGGGGGAGATTATCTAAGGAGGGGGAGCAGGGTTTAAGTTTCAAAAGAAGTGATTTAATGTATGGGGTGGAGACAGGTTGAAAGGAGAAGAGATTTTTGTTAAGAGGGTCAGGTGGGGCTGGTGGAGTAGTGTTTGAGTTGGAGTGAGTGAGGTTTTGGACTGTTTCGATAAAGTCCTTGTTAAGGAGAGTAGCAGTTTCCTGTGGTGATTTGTTTGGGAAAGAAGAGGGATTTGAAGGGCAACCAGGAAAGAGGATATTGTTGAGGGTAGCCCAGAATTTACAGGGGTTGGATTTGTTGTCTAGTTGAGCAGAGTTATAGTAGGACTTTGTGTCCTTATTAGTTAGTTTCTTGACTAGATTCCGCAATTCTTTATATTTTTGTAATAGGGGAGGTTCCTTTGTTTTTTGCCAGTCTTTCCAGTTGCTGTCTCTTTTATGCATTATGGATCTAGTATCTTTAGAGAGCCAGGGTGCATAACTTGATTTGATTCCAATTTTCCTGGAGGGAGCAAGGGAGTTAAGGGTGTTTAGGAAAATGTTGTTGAATTTGTTTATTGCATCATTGAGTGGGAGACCTCTAAGGGTGGACCATTCAAAGCTAGACAGTATGGAGTTGAATATGAAGATACTAAATGTAGATAGTTTACGACAATCTCTGTAGTGGTGGGCCTTGTGTGAGTGGGTAGAGTGCCTAAGTATGTAAGTGGAGAGATGGTCACTTAGAGAGTCAGGTAAGGTAGTGGGGTTTTGGTAGAGGAAAGGAGAGTTAGTTAGAATCCAGTCAATTGTTGAGATGGAGGATAAACTTCTACAGAAGCAGGTGGGGGATGTTATCAATTGATGGAAGCCATGCAGGTTGATGCTGAGTTGGGGAGAGTCAGTTGTAAGTTTGGACCAGTCAATATTGACATCTCCTAGAATTAGGGTTTCATAGATTAATATCGCTGAGTGGACTAGTGGCTTTCTGACTTCACTGACCCAGTCTGTTCTTCTTGGTTTTTTTGGTCGAGTAACAGTTTGGTTTCATAGTTTATATTATGGATAAACCAGGATATGATGTTTTCTAGGATGGGTATATTGTTTCCTGGGGGGGATGTAGATGGCAGTGATGGCAGATTTCTTGTGTGGGTTAAGGTGGCAGTTTATGATAAGGTCAGCAGGGTGGAAGTCAGGGATAGGGATGGTGACAGATGAGAGATTTAGGCCATCCTTGTAGAGGATGGCTACTTTACCTCCCTTTTTTGGGCTTCTGTCTAAGTGATATATGTTATAGCCAGGTGGGAGTATTTCTTTATTACTGATATGAGGTTTGAGCCATGTTTCAGATAAAGAAAGAAAGAATGTGCTGGGTAGTTTGGGCTATCCAAAGGAGTGAAGTTCAGTAATTTTGTTGGTTAGGCTTTATATATTAATGGAGTAAATAGTTAGTAGGTTCAGTAAGGGTGTGTCTGTGCTATGAGGTGGGTTAGGTTGTGAGAATTATTTGATGAGGAGGTATAGGGAGAATTTAGTGATGTGAAACTGAGGGGAGAGGGAGAGGGGCCTGGATTCGGGTGGATGTCACCAGAGCATAGTAGGTTATTACTCTGACATGTGAGTGAAGGATAAGGTAATAGGAGGTTGCAGAATTTAGTTTTGTATTTGGGGGAGTATGAAGGGGTATAAAAAATAGTTTGCGGAGACAGGTGGGAGAGAAGTTAGAGAGATTGTGAGATAATGATGCAGGAGTTTGAAGATATATTTACATAGGAACAGGATGTTGGGGAACAGGTATGAGGGTGGGAAAGGTAGAAGTGATAAGAGGTAATAGAAGAGAGGAATAAGAGAATAGTAGTGGTAAAGAGAAGGAGTTGCATTATTATTTTGTTTTGTTTTAGGTGTGTATAGGTAAGTTCTAGACTAAAGTGTAGCTAACAAGGTAAGGTTATGGAGTAGGTGTTGTTAGCTATCTAATTCTTGGAGCTATCTATTTCTTGGAGTTTAGTTTCAATTCACGATTCTGGCACCAGTTATTGTTTGGGACAAACCTTCCTGCATGATGGCTAAGTCGTTTGGGGATTCAATAACTGCTCCTAGCTTGCAGTCATCTCAAACTTCGGCCAAAGCCCTTTAGTATTTCTTTCTACTTTTGAGATGCATATGCCAAACAGAAAAACTCTCAGGACTGAACCCTGGGGGACTCCATTGGTGACTGGTTTCTTCCCCTATTTTGATCTGCATCCTGTGAGGAAGCATACATGTATGCATTCTTTAAATCACCTTCCTGATTGTATTAACCTGATTGTATTAAATTATATTCCTTGTATAATACAGCACCACTTGTTAGAATGTGTTTTAAATTTGTAGTTTGGAACGGTCTTCTTGTAAGCAACAAAACAAAATTTATGAACCATAATGACAAAACTACCCATTTCCGAAAATTTCAATGATAAAAGGCCACTCAAACTTCTGTCATTACAATCCACCAATATCAGTAAATATGCAAAATCTATGCAGAAGTAAGTTATCTATATAATTCCACATTAAAGGGATCGGTAACTAATGAAGAGGTTGCTGTTACCAAACAACTTTATATTTCATTGTTTCATCTACAAATAAAGTGCCTGTTGCCCTTGAAGAATAAATTGCATATGGTACATTAAAAAATGAAAAGCTAGTCATTTTGCAATGGCGAATGGATGGCAAACTGATAACAGAAACATAGTTACTAGGTAACTCCTCCAACTCCTTTAAAGTACAACACAGTACAGTATCAGCGATCCATATGGATACTGTGAGAGTAGAACCCACAGCCTTCTGCATCAAAAGCAAGTATACTACCTGTTGTGCTACTAACAATGCTAACAGCTTAGCATAAGTAGCACTACACTTCTTTTCCCCTGAAGATCTCAGCTCCTTGTAAAATCCACTTGACACTCAACTAAATCTCTCAACTTCGCAGCACAAGAAATCTGGAAAAAGTCAAAATTTATTGGGGGGGAGCAAAGGCCCAAAACCAGGGACACGTTTTAAATATTGCTTGTATAATCTTAGAAAGTTGCTAAAATAAAGTGGTTTGTGTTACCATGTGTTTTGTGAAAGATAGGAAGACTGAAACTTAAAGGGTTATCATTATTTAATGAATTCAGTTCTCACTGATTTGCCAGAAAACCACAGATTTTAAGAGGAACAGACCAAAAGTATGAGCCAAATATTCTATGAAAATCTGGACAGTTGAGAGCTATGGACTCAACTCCCTGAATCACAAGTGGTGGTATGGGTAGAGAATTCAGGCTCTTGTTTGAGCCTGACAAACACTAACCACCAGATATACCTAAGTGGGGCATTTTACACACACACACACACACACACACACACACACACACACACACACACACACACACACACACACACACACACACAGGAGAGCACCATAACTCCTGCAAATGTAGTGCCCCAGAAACAGCCTGTGATGCCCAGCAATCAAGGAGCCTCAATCCTCACCACTACCGCCAGTGAGGGGCATTTCATATAGGAGGAAAGGATAACAAATTCACACAGTAAAGTGCAATTTCCCTTAAGAGCACACAGAGATCACAGTCAGTCCAGGGCTGGTCGCTCCCTTGCTCTCCAGGTCCCCAATAAGACCCCCCACTGGCACAGCTATAGGGTCGAGATCTCAGCCTGGTGGGCAAGCTAAAACCTCCAGCACCATCTCTGTCCAACCAGTGCTTCATGTCCCTGCCTAAGTAGCTCTCACACACACACACACACACACACACACACACACACACACACACACACACACACACACACACACACACACACACACACACACACATACACACTTTGAAAAAAGTTTATATAACCACACAGACACTTCTGGGGAAGGCTGGCACAGGTTCTCTAGCTGTGCCCTCTTTTCCAGGACTATACGGTAGTACCAGCTGCCACCACCCACTAATATTTATCAGCTACTCAAAGGCCCTTAAAAGGGTGTCCAATTATTACTGTGCAGTATTATTATCCAATTGGTAGTATAGCCCAGGGCTAAAGCTATTGGAGTGGCTTTATACAATTTTCACAAAGGCATGCTAGTACTCTAAAGAGCTTAAATTATCTCTACAAAAACAACCACAGTTGAAAGAGTTTAAACATATTTAATTACAAAGAGTCAAAACACAAGACAATATATTTTATTACACAGTTCTAGTCAAGAGGTCAGAGATCAGAGAAAAACTTAAAATTATTCAGTAGTACAGATCTGACATCACAGAAAAACACTTAGTCTAATCTTTCTAGTTTCTAGCTATTTCTAAGTGAAAACATAAGTCTAAGATAAACTTACATATAGAGCAAGACAGTGCTGATGATTTGGATGGTCAAAAATGTTTAATGCTCTCTGATTCTTTCTGTTTTTAAAATCACATTCTTGGTTCACATTACATCATTCTTCACACTTCCCTGGGTTCCCAGGCTAACAAAAACTACATTTACATTCTTCATCTCTGGACAGAAACCAGAGCAATAAAGGACATTTAAGCATGGAAATTCTGGCCATTAACTCTGGCCTTAAAATAATAGGCAGGATGCCTCACTCTAGACTTACTGGCTCCGAGTTTTAAGATCAAAGGGTCACAACATGCTTTACTTGGTCAGTAGCGTGCACTGTTACATTTTTTTCCAGTACCACATATAACACTATTTTTACCATTTAAGGCAACAAGCCTGTGGTTTACATTAATATTTACAGATGACAGAATTATCTCCAAAATTCTATCTGGTTAGGCTGGCAGCCTTCACCTATTTTCACCCAATCTTCACATATCTCCCCCCTGGAAAACTCAAGCTAGTTTTTCAAGTGACCCTTCAGAAATGCTGCTTGAGGGAGTGAGCATACCTTACCCCGTTCCCTGTCTTGAAAGCCCATCTGCATTGGCATTGTGGTACTGGAAAAAACATCTAAATCGGTTACAAGTGGAGTTCCCCAGGGCTCAGTCCTAGGACCCCTCCTGTTCAGCATATACTTCTCAGAGGTACAGGCAAGCACAGGAGGACAATGGCTGACCAAGTACGCAGACGACTGCAAACTAGGGGCTATAATTGGCTTTCCGGCTGACACAGACATCCTCCAAAAGGGTCTTACTGAGACGGATACCTCGTGTCAAAATCATGGCCTCAAGCTAAATGCCAAAAAGTGCATAGTCATCCCCTTTGGAAAAAACAAAGTACCCACAAACTACCACATAGGTGGTAGTCCCCTAAATATGTAAGACGTAATAAGGGATCTGGGGACCCAAGTAGATAGTAATCTCAACTTTGATAATCACATTGACAAAGTGGTTAGAAAATCCTTCTACGTGGCACACCTAATCACAAAAGGGTTCGCATCCAGATCAAAAGAGGTCATTGTACCCCTCTACTCATCACTCATCGGACCCATCATAGAATACAACGCCCCATTTGGGATGTACCTTACAAGACACCTGCAACAGCTGGAAATACCACAGACGTACCTCACCAAGAGGATCACTGGCCTCAAACAGCTGTCCTATGCAGCTCGATTGAAGAAATTACAGCTGTACTCGGTTGCATACCGCCTACTGAGAGGTGATCTCTGCCTGACATACAAGGCCATGTCCAACCCAGAATTGATGGACATGCTCCACCTAAAGAAAACCTTATCCCCGTGAGCCACACGCTCTAGGGATCTAAACCTCACCACAACAATAAATAGGATGTGCTGGAGGGATAGATTCCAGTCCCAGAGACTTCCATGCTTTGGAACAAGATCCCAATCTACATCAGGCAGAGCTCCTCGCTAGCACTCTTCAAAAGAAATCTTGACGAGTGGATGGGAAACAGAAAGTTTACCTCGGGGATCACTTCAGTGGCTGTGCTGGACAGAGGCACAGGGAACTAATCTAAGGGGGTGGCGAAAGCCAGCACATTCTGGCTAGGCTTATAAATGCCTTTGGGCAGATAGCCTAGTACCTACCTATGAACCTATAATCCCACTGCAGTGCTGCATGCCCATATCATATGCTTGTAACCCCAGGCACCAACTTAGCAACTTGGCATTTTGCTGGCTGGCTCTGTTTAACCATGCTAGGGGGTTGTGATCTGTCATAACAGTGAATTTCCTTCCATACAGATAAGGTTGAAGTTTCTGCAGTGCCCACAGTATGGCTAGACATTCCTTTTCTACAGCTGCATAGCATTCCTCCCTGGGTTCATAGTTTCATAGGTTGGTACTAGGCTATCGGCCTTGGGGCCTATACAAGCCTAGCCATAACAATTCCCTGGTTATTTTTTCCCACACTATTTACTTCCCTGAACCCCTGTCTAGCATGGCAACTGACGTGATCCCCGGGGTGAATTTCCTTTCTCTCATCCAATCATCAAGGTTCCTTTTGAAGAGGGCCAAAGAGGTGCTCTGCTTGACATGTATGGGCAGTCTATTCCAGAGTCTGGGGAGTCTCTGGGTCAGGAACCTATCCCTCCAGCATGTTTTGTTTATTGTGATGACAAGGTTTAGATCCCTGGAGCATGTGGCTCTGAGGGATTGGGATTTTTTTTAAGTGTAGCATGTCCAACAGCTCTGGGTTTGACATGGCCTTGTATGTTAAGCAGGGATTGCCTCGGAGTAGACAATATGCCACAGAGTATAGCTGGAGTTTTTTAAAGCAGTCAGCATAGGGCATCTGCTTTAGGCCTATGATTCTTTTAGTGAGGTATTTCTGTGGCCTTTCCAGTTGTTGCAGATGTCTTGAGAGGTACATACCAAATGGGGCATTGTATTCTATAATGGGTCTAATGAGGGATGAGTACAGTGGGACAATGACCTCCTTTTTTCTGGATGAAAAGCCCTTAGTGATGAGGTGTGCCACATAGAAGGATTTCCTGACTGTTGTGACGATGTGGTTATTGAAGGTGAGACCACTGTCCACCTGTGTCCCTAAGTCTCTTATCACACTTTCGGTGTTTAGTGTACTGCCACCTATGTGGCAATTCATGGGTACATGTTTTCCCCAGAGGGGATAACTGCATTTCTTGGCAATGAGCTTGAGCCCATGGCTCTGGCACCAAGCATCTGTTTCTGTAAGGCCCTTTTGTAGAGTATCCACATCATTTGGGGAGTCAATAATAGCTCCCGGTTTGCAGTCATCTGCAAACTTTGTTAGCCAGAGTCCCTTAGTGTTGGCCTGTACTTCAGAGAAGTAGATGCCAAATGAGAGGTCCCAGGACTGAACCCTGAGGTACTCCACTTGTCACTTGTCTGGAGCTGGATTTGAAGTCAGCTACTTTTACAGTGTGGGTTCTGTCAGTAAGCCAGTTGGCAACCCATTCAGTGACGTAGGGATTAATGCCCAGCTTAGTAAGTTTATCTATGATTCCAGAGTGGGAGATGGTGTCAAAGGCTTTGGCGAGGTCCAGATAGGCTGTGTAGACTGCCTTACCCTCGTCCATGGCTCTGGAGACTGATTCAAAGAAGTCAGTCAGGTTCAGGAGACAAGATCGGCCCTTCACGAACCCAAACTGGGTGGGGTCCAGTGTTTTAAGGTTGCCAATGTCTTTGTTTATAAGTTCCATGATAATACGTTCCATGGCCTTGCAGCTCAGGCTCGTCAGACTGATGGGGCAGTAGTTCCAGGGATTCAAGGTAGATCCCCAATTGTGGAGTGGGATAACTGTAGCTGTGCACCACTCAGTGGGCACAAAGCCTGAGGTGAGGGTATGATTAAACATGACACTTAGGTGAGGTGCCAGTTCATTTTGTAGTTCATGTAGTACACAGCCCGGGATGTCATCTGGTCCCATGGATGCTGTATTCTTAGCTTTGGAGAGTGCGTATTTTACCTGTGTGGCTGTTATTACCAGAATCTGGCAATCTTCTGGTATTGAGATGGGACATTTAGGAGGTGAGACTGGGGTGAAGTTGGCACTGAATCGATCTGCCAGGATATTGACAATATTCTTGAGATCAGTATATTTAATGCCATTCTATTGTAGCTCAGAGCAGATCTGAGCATTGCCATTTAGATTCTTGACATAGTTATAGAATGCCTTGTGGTTGTCTTTGGAATCTTTGGCAATTTTATTTTCATAACTAGCTTTGGAGAATTTTATGAGGGATCTCAGCTTATTAATGAGGCTGGTAGGAGAGTTTTTTTCATCCTGGGATTTTCCTCTTTTCTGCAACAGTTTCTTCCTTTTGTTGTAAAGTTTGTTTATGGCAGGGGACCACCAGATTGGCTTCCCTTTTTTGGAGGAGAGCATCTTGGTTCTGTTTGGGATGGCACGATTCATGCATGAGTAGATGTGCTTGTACAGTGCCTTAGTGTAGGACTCAGCAGTCAAACTTTCAGTTCCCGTCTGCATGGGTGTCATGAAGTTTGTAACTTCTGACTTGAGTAGCATGAAGTTGGCTTTGCAGAAGTTTTTTATGGAGGTTTCCTTACTGGGGGGTGGGGGTGGGATGTGGATGTTAAGGATGATTAGCTTATGGTCTGACCTGACCAACGAGGGAGTGACCATAGGTGTGGAGCATCGATTTCCCATCTTGGTAATGACCAGGTCTAGGATATTGGAGCCCCTGGTGGGACTATGGAGTAGTTGATCCAGGCATTGGAATTAATGAATTCCAAGAACTGTTGGGCAAAGGTGTTGGTACACAAGTAGTTTTCCCAGTTAATGGCAGGGTAGTTGAAATCACCCAGTATTAGGATGTTTGGTTGTATATTAATATTTTTCAGTATGTTTAGAAAGGTGTAGTGAGAAATTTGGGGCATGGTGGGGGATCTATAGCAAGCTACAATTTGGACTGCAGTCTTACCTAGTGTTAGTTGCACCTGGAGAATTTCAGATGCATTGTGTTGGGGAACTAACCTGGTGGTGTGAATATCCTTGGTGAATATGGACACTCCTCCACCTTTAGTGTTTCGATCCTGGTTTGGTGGCCGAAAAGTGTGGTAAGAGTTGTAGCCTGGTATTGCAGAGGTGCTCTCTGGAGCCCTGAACCAGGTATCAATTACTGCACAGATATTGATGTTCTCCATTTTTAGGAGTGCCTCGAGAGAGTGCATTTTGAGGTTTAGACTTCTAGCACTGAGTAGCATTACCTTCAGATTTTGCATGTTTGTACCTGTCACGGTGGTGGTTTTGTCCTTTGAACTTTGCCTAAAAAAAGACACTATAGGGGTGGCAAGAGCCTTAGCCAGTAACCTGAATCCCAGGGGCGACAGGTGCAGATCATCTCTGGTAAAGCATCATGGTCTGTCGATCATGTCGTCCCAGGCAAACAGATACTTGATCCCCTTAGAATGACACCAGAAGCTTAGCCAATTGTTGAAGTCAATCATTTTGTCCTTATATTGTGGTATCATTCTGGGCGAAGGCAGGATGCTACTTAGGGCTAGGGTCATAATTACCTGGGCCACATGATCCAAGAGCTCTTCCATGTCTCTTTTCATGTAGTCCAGGGAGGTACGTCTCAAGTCATTCACTCCAACATGGACAATGACAGAGTAATATTTGTACTTGTTGTGGAGTGACTTGAGTGCATGAGTTATGTGGTGGATCCTGACACCCGAAAGGCAGCTCACTGTAATTTTCTCCTTGTTCAGCCTGGTGAGTGAGACATCAGTGTGCCTGACTATAGAGTCACCTATGACTAAAGTGTTAGGTACTGTGTCTTGCCTTAGGGGGCTGTTGCTGGGTGGCACACTGGTGTGAGCTATGTGACACTTTGGTTGTGATTGATGATTGTTTGGGTTTCAGCTTCGAAGGTCCTTGTTGCTTAGGCAGGTTACAGTTAAGGGCCTCCTCATATGTGGATTTAGTGTTGCTATGTGTGGGTGTTGGTGGTGTGAGTTTAGAAGGACTATGTGTTGCTTGAAGTGTAGTGCGGGTGTTAACCTTCTCCTCTTGACTGTCTATCACAATCTTGGGAGGAGAGAGCTTTGCTTCCAGTTTGGCTATCTCTCACAGGTTGTAGTGTTGGGTGGTAGCAGGAGAGAGTTGTCTGTATACATGAGGCAATTGCTGCATTGCCCCAGTATGCTCAGATTCATCAGGTGGACAGGAGAAATCAATGGAAGCTGACCCTTGGACATGCCTGGTTTGGTGCTTTTTTTTGTTCAAAAGTACAGGAGCTGTTTTCCCTTACCTTAGCAAGGTACTTTGCAATTATAGGCTGTTTAGTGCCTATGATTAATTTTTCCTTATTAATAAGGAGAGTCGAGTGCTTGTATCAGTTTAAGGCTTCCTAGTGCTTTCCAGCAGGTATTAGAGCAAGTGCTAGTCACAGGGATGTTTAAAGGTATGATGAAAAAAAATGGTTTATCCTAAACACTGCAGTGTGCACTAGAGAATTTAGATGTGAAAGTAGGTAACTTAAGTTTTACCTGTCTAAAAAGTTAAGTTTTAGTGAAGAGTCACTATTTTTAAAACAGCAAGATAGAATGAAAGGGGTGATCACTTTTGTATTACAGTACTATGGAATACAGTAGAATGTCCAATAAATTTAAATAGTTGAAGGGGAGTGATTTCACAAAATTATAATTTTGTGCTTACTCACACAAGCCAGTGAAAGCAAACAGGAAATTATATATATGGTCAAATTAACATAAGAGGCAGACAACTAGAAAGTCAGTGGTATTTAAGAACATGACAGTGACAGGGTGGGGGGGGGGAGTCTAAGACTGAGATAAACCATTGGGTGCTCTTCTCCCTCTGAAGAAATCTGGCTAAGTACAGCCCCCACCCCATGGTTCGAAGCATCCACCTGCACAACAAATCCTTTGCTGTAATCTGGAATGGCTAACACAAGGGGTCATTCCAAAGCTTCTTTAAGCTTCTGGAATGCCTGCTCACATGCTGGGGTCCACACTACCTTATCTGGCCTGTTCTTCCCTGTCAGGTCTGTGAGGAGAGCAGCTATGGTACTATAACTGGGGACGAACTTTCTGTAGTACCCTGCTGTCCCTAAAAATGCCCTCACCTGCTTTTTAGTAACAGGTGCAGGTCATGCCTGAATGGCTTCCACTTTGGCAGGTTCTGGCCTTATCTTACCACTCCCCACTCTATGTTCTAGGTAGGAGACCTCTGCCATACCCACCTGACATTTGCTCAGCTTAATGGTCAACCCTGCCCTCTGTAGTCTGCCTAGCACCTTCCGGACATGCTGAAGGTGCTCTGGCCAGGAATGGCTGTAGATGGCAATATCATCTAGGTAAGCAAGGGCAAACCCTCCTGCCCATGCCAGGATATGATCTACCAGCCTCTGGAAAGTTGCTGGGGCATTCTTCATCCCAAAGGGCATCTTTGTGAACTCATACAAGCCAAAAGGAGTCACAAAGGCTGACTTCTCTCTAGCACTGGGAGTCAAGGGCACCTGCCAGTAACCCTTGGTAAGATCAATGGTTGTAAGATACTTAGCCCCACCCAGCTGCTCTAGGGCCTCATCTGTCCTAGGCATGGGGTAAGCATCTGACTCTGTGTGACTATTTAATTTCCTGTAGTCCACACAGAACCTGGTGCTGCCATCCTTCTTTGGTACTAGCACCACTGAGGAGGCCCAGGGACTGTTGCACTCTTGAATCACCCCTAGTTCCAACATCTCCTGCACCTCCTCTCTGAGTCTGTTTGACTCTCTCAGGCACTCTATAAGGGGCCTGCCTAATAGGCCTTTGGGGTCTTGTATCCAACTGGTGCTGCTCCAGGTGGGTGTACCCTGGTTTCCCAGTGAACATGTCCCCAAATTCCTGCAACACTTCTCGGATTTCTCAAACCTGGGTAGGAGATAGCTGTTGGGACATTGCTACCCCTTCCACTGAGGTGTCAGCCTGAGCCTCACTGAGGAGATCAGTCCCCAGATCTCCCTCAGACTCCTCCTGCAATCCACTGTAAATGCTCAGCACAAGGGCCTCCCTATCATGGTAAGGTTTCATCATGTTAACATGGTACAATTTGTGCCACAGCCTTCTGCCTAGCAGTTCCACCATGTAGTTAACATCACTTACCTTTCTTACCACCTTGTAGGGTCCCCTCCCAAACTGCTTGCAGGTTGTTGTGTCTGACAGGAATGAGAACCATTACCTGCTGCCCCACAGCATACTCTCTAGCTCGAGCATTCCTGTCATACCACACCTTTTTCTGTTCTTGGGCTTCTGCCATGTTCTCCTGGGCCAAGCCCATGAGTTCCCTGAGCCTTGTCCTGAGGTTTGGGATATATGCCACAACAAACTCCTTGTGAGACTTGCACTCACCTTCCCATTCATCTCAAATTAAATCTAGAGGTCCCCTCACCCTATGCCCATAAAGCAACTCAAAGGGTGAAAAACCTGTGGATTCCTGGGGAACCTCTCTGTAAGCAAACAACAGGTGGGGCAAATATTTGTCCCACTCCCTCTTAAACTGATCTGCAAGTGCCTGTAGCATGGACTTGATTGTAGAGTTTAACCTCTCAACAAGATTATTAGTCTGGGAGTGGTCTTCATGTGCTTCACCACACAGGACTTCCACAGACAAGCCAGCAGGTCCGACATGAAATTGGCACCTCTGTCAGTCAGTATTTCTTTTGGGAAACATAGCCTGCTGAAAATCTCTAACAGAGCGTTTGCCACCTTTTCTGCCTCAATGGAGGACAAAGCCACTGCCTCAGGGTACCTGTAGCATAATCCACTACCACTAGGATATACTTTTTCCCCTTGGAACTTGGGGTACTCAGAGAACTCACAATATCCATAGCTACCCTCTGAAATGGCTCCTCAATCACAGGCAAAGGCATCAAAGGAGCTCTCACCTTATCTCCTGCCTTGCCTACCTTTTGGCACTGCTCACAGGTCCTGCAGTACCCTGTTACATCTCTGCAAATTCCAGGCCAATAGAAGTTCTGCATAATATGCCTCTTTGTACATTTTATGCCCATATGACCTGCAAAGAGAATATCATGGGCTATGGCTAGAAGTGCCAGATGGTAGGCTCTATGCACTACCAACTGCTGTACTCTCTCACCTTCTAGCCCTCCCTCAGGGGTCCACTCTCTGTATAGTAACTCTTTGGCCCAGTATACAGATTCCCCATTTCCTTGAAAATCAGGTGCCTCCCTAGCTAACTGCCTCAGGCCTTGGAATGTAGGGTCTGAGAGCTGAGCCTGTCCCAACTCTCTCCTTGTAGCCCTTTCCAGCTCCCCTTCCACAGGAAATCTTGCATCCTCGGAACAGTACTGCCTCACTGTCAACCTGGGTACTACTACTCACCTCTACCTTTGCAGTCACTCTGTTCATGGGACCATCTGTAACCTCAAGCAGCTGTGGCTCACCTTCGGCCTCAGTGCTACAGGGTAGTGCCCTCCCTGAAGTAACCACCTCACCAGTCCTGGCTGCAAGTATGCAGTCTGTCTGGGTCTCCTCCAGGCTACCAGACTTACCTGCTTGTCTCTAAGCCTGACTGTTTGTAACTGCACAAGCACAGGGTACTGCACTATCAAAATCATTCCCTATCAGGACATCTGCAGGTATATCCTCAAGCACAACTACTTGCTGGCTTCCTTTTCCACCCTCCCAGTCAAGGTGAACCCTAGCCAAAGGTATTTGGAATGGGATCCTTCCTAAAGCCCTGACTGGAGTAGACTGCCCAGGCACGTAGTGCTCCTCTGTAACCATTGCAGGCTTTACAATGATTCTATCAGAGGCTGTGTCTCTCTTGGCAATGGCCTCTTTGTAATTCACTACAATAGGATAAAACCTCTGGTGGTAGTTTGGTATGCTTGTTGCCCCAAAACAACCTACTATTGTCATTTTGTCTTTCTCACTTAATGGCTCCCTCACCTTTTGTTCCCCACCTTGCCTCCATGGACATCTGTATGCCACATGGCCCCAGTGGTTGCATTCAAAACATTTAACCCCAGCTCTTGGACATGTACCTGGACTAGTGGCTTCCCCTGCTACTGACAGATTCTGTTGGGGCAGTCTGTGCTGCCCACCATGAGTTCCTTTAGACCCATGAGCTGTACTGGGGGTCCATTTCCTGTGCAAGGCTGCTCTGCTTCCCAGGTATAGGTCTCCCTTCTTCCCCAACTCATCTGAAGTAGCACATTGTCTATGAGCTAACCAAATCCTCATGTCCTCAGGCAAAGTGCTAAAGGCTTGTTCCCTCACCAAAAGGTCTGCCAGCCCTTCAAAAGTGCTGACCTGACATCCACTCACCCACCCATGGAAATAAGTGCCCAGTTCAGCAACATATTCACACACACTTTCATTTGCCTTGCGTCTATGCTCACAAAACCTTTTCCTATACTTTTCAGGTGTTAGCTTAAACAATTCTAACAAGTGATTTTTAACAGCAGTATAATCAAAACAAGCAACGTCAGACATTTTTAACAAAACAGTTACAGCTTTACCATGGAGTAAGGGGGTCAGGAACCATACCCAGAGCCTTTGGTCAACACGATACTGTTTGTATACCCTCTCAAACATATGAATGAAACTATCAAAATGATCCCCCTCTTTAAACTGCGGAAGAAATTACTGACCTTTTGTGCTTCTGGGGTCCAGTTACTCCCTTCCTCATTACCTCCATGACTCTGGTGAAGAGTCAGCTTCTCCTTCTCATGCTGCCTCTGCCTCTCCTTTTCCTCAGCTTCCAGGAGTAGCAGTTTCTCATTCTCCTCAGCCTGCAAACATCACAGTTTCCCATTGTCCTCACTCTCTAGATGCCTCAGTCTCTCAGTTGTTTCTATTTCCACAAGTCTAGCCTCCAACTCAAGTCTCTTTAGCTCTAGATAGATTTTTAAGTCCTCTGCAGAAAGGCTGAGCTGTTCATTCTCCAAGGGTATTATATCTCCACCGCCAGTCTGATTGTCCTCTTGGTTGCTGTTTTCTGATGCAGCTGTAATCAGGTCTGCCTTAGTCAGGTTTCTATGCACCAGTCCCCTAGCCTGGCACATCTCCGCAGCTGGCTCCTTGTCAGCTTTCCATACTCCTCTGCTGACATGCTGCCTGCTCACCCTGACTAACTAGGCTAACAAAAGAAATAAAACAATTGTGATCTGAACTCTGAGTATTCACTGCATGGCTGATTTAGAGTACAAAACACCTTCAGAGCTCACTGTACACCAGCTACAGGAAATCACTTTACCCACACCACTACAAGCCAATTAGTATTTGCTAGCCAATTAATATATGGTGTGGATATCCCACCACTGCCAAGCAATTAATATGTGATGCCTGTGCCCTGGCTCAGCAATCAGGGAGCCTCAATCCTCACCACTACCACCAGTGAGGGGTGTCTCATATGGTAGGAAAGGATAACAAATATACACAGTAAAGTGCAATTTCCCTTAAGAGCACACAGATATCACAGTCAGTCTGGGGCTGGTCGCTCCCTTGCTCTCCAGGTCCCCAATAAGACTCCCCACTGGCATAGCTATAGGGTCCAGATCTCAGCCTAGTGGGCAAGCTAAAACCTCCAGCACCCTCTCTGTCCAACCAGTGGTTCGTGTCCCTGCCCAAGTAGCTGATACACACACACACACACACACACACACACACACACACACACACACACACACACACACACACACACACACACACACACACACTTTGAGAAGAGTTTATATAACTACACAGACACTCCTGGGGAAGGCTGTCACAGGTTCTCCAGCTGTGCCCCCTTTTCCCAGACTGTATGGTAGTACCAGCTGCCACCACCCACCAATATTTATCAGCTATTCAAAGGTCCTTAAAAGGGTGTCCAATTATTACTGTGCAATATTATTATCCAATTGGTAGTATAGCTCAGGGCTAAAGCTATTGGAGTGGCTTTGTACAATTTTACCAAAGGCATGCAAGTAGTCTAAAGAGCTTAAATTATCTCTACAAAAACAGCCACAGTTGAAAGGGTTTTAAAATATTTAATAACAAATAGTCAAAACACAAGACAATACCTTTTACTACACAGTGCTAGTCAAGAGTTCAGAGCTCACAGAGAAATACTTAAAATAATTCAGTAGTAGAGTTCTGACATCACAGAAAAACACTTAGTCTAATATTTCTAGTTTCTAGCTATTTCTAAGAGAAAACACAAGTCTAAGATAAACTTACATATAGAGGAAGACAGTGCTGATGAGTTGGATGGTCAAGACAAAAATGCTTAATGCTCTCTGATTCTCTCTGTTTTTAAAATCACATTTCTGGTTCACAATACATCATTCGTCACACTTCCCTGGGTTCCCAGGCTAACAGAAACTACATTTACATTCTTCACCTCTGGGCAAAAAACAGAGCAATAAAGGACATTTATGCATGCAAAGTCTGGTCATTAACTCTGGCCTTAAAACAATAAGCAGGATGCCTCACTCTAGACTTACTGGCTCCGAGTTTTAACATCAAAGGGTCACAACATGCTTTACTTGGTCAGTAGCGTGCACTGTTACATTTTTTTCCAGTTCCACATGTAACACTATCTTTACCATTTAAGACAACAAGCCTGTGGATTACATTAATATTTACAGATGACAGAATTATCTCCAAAATTCTATCTGGCTAGACTGGCAGCCTTCACCTATTTTCACCCAATCTTCACACAACCTACAATGAGAGAAGAAGAGGAGCCCACCTTAGAAGAGGTAAGAACAGCACTAAGGAATATGAAGTCAGGGAAAGCAGCAGGCTCAAATGAGGTCACAGCAGATATGATAAAGATGCTGAGTGAGATAGGGGAGAAATGGCTCCTGAGGGTACTAAGGGCAGTGTGAAGAGAAAGACGTATCCCAGATGACTTGAAAATAAGCATACTCATGCCAGTGTACAAGAACAAAGGGGATATCCACAACTGTGGACAGTAGAGAGGCATCAAACTCCTATAACATTGCATGAAAATTCTGGAGAGGGTGATTGATAAATGGATATGCAGAGCAGAATGTAAGATGGGAGATGAGCAGTTTGGATTCAGATCAGGATGCAGCACAATTGAACCAATGTTTGCATTGAGACAGATACTTGAGAAGAAACTAGAGATGAGGAGAGAGTCCAACTGGGCATTCCTAGACTTGGAGAAAGCATATGACAAGGTCCCAAGAAAGCTGATCTGGGCAGTACTGCGGTGGTTTGATGCCCCAGAAACATTGGTAGAATTATTGCAGGCTATGTATAAGGACCCAATGACTTAAGTATGAACAGTGTTCGGCCTCACAGAGGGGTTCCCTGTGGGTGTGGGTGTACATCAGGGTTCAGCTCTGAGCCCACTGCTGTTCATACTGGTGATGGACTACATTAGCAAACAGGTTGGAGGGGACGGATCAACAAAACTGTTGTATGCAGATGATGTGGCAGTACATGCAGACTCTGAGCTAGAACTTCAGCAAAGGATAGGAGAACGGAATGCAAATCTGAAGGCACATGGGATGAAACTAAGCACAGATAAGACAGTGGTAATGGCAGCAAATTGGGGAAATCAGAAGAAGCTGAGACTAGAGATAGAAGGGAAGATAGTGGAACAGGTAAACAGCTTCAAGTATCTGGGAGGAGTAGTCTGAATGAAGAGGTCAAAGCTAGAATCAGAGGGGCTGCAGCCAACTGGCATAGAGTATCAGGTGTAGTCTATGACAGAAGAATGCCAAAGAAGCTGAAAAGTAAGGTGTACAAGACAGTGGTGTGACCAGTACTACTGTATGGTATGGAAACCTGGGCAGTAAAGGCAGAACAGTTGAAGAAGCTAGAGGTGATGGAAGTGAAGTGCCTGAGAAAGGTGATATGATGCACACTGTGGGACAGACAAAGAAATGAGGACATAAAAGTAGAAACCAAAGTGACTCCAATTGCAGAAAAGATCAAAGAGAACTAATTATGGTGGTTTGGTCACATGTGTAGAAATGTAGAAGACAATCAGGTGAGGAAGATTTGGGATAGACAGGAAGAAGGTAAGAGGAAGTGAGGATGTCCAGCAAAGAGGTGGATGGATTCTGTGAAAGAAGATCTGCGACAGTCAGGCATGAGTGTTGAAGAAGGCAGGAGTGTGGCACTAAATTGAGAGAGTTGGTGACAGTTAACATGATACCCCAATCCTATGTAGAAAAATGGGGAAAAAAGGGGGCTGATGATGATGCAAACTGGGGCAAGATTTACAGGCTGCCTCGGTCCATAAGAGATATAGATGCTAGACCTAAGGATTATTTCCGATTTTCCATCCACTGGTACAGGTTTGTCTTGAATAGATTTAGAGAAGAGCTCTGCTTCACATGCATTCTTAGAATTTTCTGAGACACATACGTGTCCCTCTAACTTGTCCTATTTATGTCACAAGCAAAGTTTAAAGCCCTAGATTGAGTAATTCTGATGCTATTTGTTTTCTGGATATAAAAGGTCCATCGGAGTGGGATCCAAGGATAACATGTATGCCAGGCATAGCTTGCTTCCTAACAGTCTGTAAGAACAGAGTATAGAGAGAGGCCTTTAAGGCAGTCTGCAGAGGACATGCTGTTTAAAGTCTGTATTCTTTTTGTGAAGAACCTCTGTGAACATTCCAGTTGTTGCACGTGCCTGATCAGGTACACACCAGATGGGGGGTGTTGTAGTCAATGAGAGGCCTGATGAGGACCAAATACAGTGGAACAATGACTTCCTTAGAAACAAATACCATGCCCTTACTTGTACATTGAGCAATATAGAATGATTTCCTTACTACTTTGAATACAGGTTAGTCAAAAGCCAAGCTATTATCTACATGTGCAGATCTCTGACTACTGGTTCTACTCTTTAGTGATGCTTTATCAATGAAATAATTCCTTATGGTGGCTGACTTCCCAAAGGATACTATTATGCATTTCTTGGCATTGAGTTTTAAGCCATGGCTTTGGCACCAGCCATTTGACTGTGTAAGTCTTTCCTTTAGGGTGTTAACATCTTGAGGGGGATTCTATGACTACTCCTAGTTTAGAATCATCTGGAAACTTGGTCAGAGGCCCTTGACATTGACCTTGACTTCCTAGAAGTAAGTGCCAAAAAGGAGCAGATTCAGCATACAGCCCTGGGGCACTCTGCTACTGAATGACCTCTTTGTTGAGATGGTCTCCTGTATCCTAACTTCCTGTGTGCTATTTGAGAGCCAGCTGGCTATCCAGTGTGTAACACAGGGTTTATGCCTATATCTATGATTTTGTTTACAATGCTTAAGTAGGTTTTGTGTTAAATGCCTTAGCCAGGTTAAAGTAGGTGGTATGCACCATTTTGCCCTCATGTGTTGCCTTGGTGACCTTCTCTAAAACGTCCACCAGGCTGAGTATGCATGATCTGTCCCTGATGATATTAAACTGGATTGGATCCAGTGTTTGTTAATCATTTCCATGATAATTCTTTCCATGGTTTTGCATATAAGACTAGTCAGATGTATAGGTCTGTAGTTCGCAGGGTCTGTTGATGGCCCACCCTTGTGCAGAGGGATTACCATTGCAGTTATCCATTCACATGCCAAAAACCTGTCTGGAGGCTATGGTTAAACAGTGACTCCAGAGGTCCCAATAGGTCATGTTTCAGGCTATTTAGAAGGCATCCTGGGATATTATTGGGGGCCATTGATGCAGTGTGTTTGGCCCTAGAGAGCATATCTAGGGCCTGCTCCCTAGGGATAGTGAGGGAAGTGTTATTTGAAGGTATTTCCTGGGGGGCATCCAGGAAAGAGAGTGGGAGTAAAACTGGAACAGAATTTGTTGGCCAGCAGATTTGCTGTATCTTTCAGCTCATTGTATGTAGCTCCATTTACAATCAGTTCATCACACTGCTGTGTGCTGCCTTTCAGGTTTCAGAAATAGCTAAAGAAAGCCTTGTGGTTGTCCTTTGCCTAGGAGGCTATCTTTATCTCAAAGTTGGCTTTGTTTATCTTAATTTGCCCTCTTAGTTTGTTTAGATTGATGAGAGTTTTTTTTTATCATTCTGGGTATAACACTTAATCTTGGCTATGACTTCTATTGTACAACCCGTTTTAAGTTTGGATTCCACCAGGGTGTTTTTTTTGTTTTTTTTAGTTAGTTGTGGGCTTATTTCTGGTAGGCATAGCTGTCTCTTATGCATTTATTGATGCAGTTGTACAGGATTTCTGTGAACAATGCCAAATAAGCATCTGTGTTCTAAGGGCTGGGGGACTTAAAATTTTGATAGGTTATCATTTAGTAGTAGGAAGTTTGCCTTAGAAGAGTTTTTAAATATTATGGGATTAACTAATTGGGATTGTAACACTGGTAAGGAAATGGGCAAAAAAGATTTTGCTGACTCAAAAGTACCTTATACCTATGTTTTGTGCTGAATATGCCCTTCATGTGCAATTATGCCTTGCTGACTAGATAGAGATCACCTTTTTTGCCCATTTCCTTTCCAGTGGGTTAAACTGATTTTCGTATCTTCGTGTAAGGTATTGCTTGCTTGCACCATCTTCATGAAGTCTGTCAACATTTTAGAAGTAATAATGTGATATCAACTCAACACAACTATTAAAGAAAGTGCTGATTTATGCAATTAAATTTCAGAAACTGCCTTCTGTTTTTTTTTTTTTTTTTGCTAAATTCTCTAAGATTCTCTATAAACTTTTTATGTTTAAAATATTTGAACAAGGCATTTTTAGCTTTACCATAACAGCAGCAGTCTGTATCAGTCATCTTACTTCATACAGGCATTACCATACCTGTGAGCAAAGAAATTAAAACCTCCACTATTACCCCTGGTCAACTTGGTGCTGATTATCCACTTTTAAATGCGTAAAAGAAACTGTTAGTCATCCTTCTCTTTATATTGGGGAAATATTTTAATACTTACCTTGGCATTAATTAATGGCTCAGATTTAAACCCTGTCATTCATATCCCTTTGATGGAGAGCCAGCATCTCCCACTTGTGCTAGTGTTGTTTCTGTCTTTCACTCTTTCATTCTCCCTGTCCTGCACCTCAGGCCACTTCATTCTTTCAGCTGCTTCAAGGCATCTCATTTTCAATTCCAGCTCCAATTTTTCAGTTTGAGCTGCATTCTGAGGTGGACTAAGTTATCTCACTGCATGCTCTGCACTCAAAGCCACCTCCAGGCAGTCTCTGGGATCAGCAGACTAATTCTTAGCCACAACCAAGATCATTCCTGGTCATATTGGTAGATCAGAATATTTTCAGTTTGCATTCTTTAGTCAGCTATGACACTGATGTTTTCATACTCCACAGGTATCATGTTTGCTCATTTCCTAACTACTTTGCCAAAAAATAAATAACTACTGTGCAGGTATAATGCTTTATACTGCTGTATATTTACCTAAAGGCTGCAAAGGTACTCGGAATTTCTGGTGAGAACATTTTTTACAAGCTATAAAAATTCAGTTAATATGTCCACACTATTACAAACCAAGTTATAGGTGGAAAATGTGTGCCCAGTGCCACCCACTGCCACCAAATTATACATGACAGACAGGAGCTACTGTTTCACATTCTTTACTACTGCTTACAATTGTGTGACACTATGGGGCTTAAATCCATATCATTGGCAACAAATAATATATGAAGGGTGGCTAGCCTACAGAGTATATGGTAAATGCACACTGCTGCCTCAGGCAAAGACAAGTCCTGCTACACTCGGTATGCTTTACAGTATACAGCAACAGATCAGACTTAAAACCAAAGCAAATTGGAGGGTACCCAGGTCAACAACAGGATAAACAAAAAGCTAAGTGATCTCTAATGTTGATAATCAACATAAGAACCATTTGCTAAAAAAGTCTTTAAGGGCTTTTGTCCTACTAATTAAGACTTCATCAGAACTAATGCATTATAACTGAATCCATGTATATATACCAGTTTAAAATCAATCACATAACTTTTCCAGCAAATAAAATGAACACATAAATAGGTTGACCTAAAAACATTCTGTTGCTTAAAATACATAACAAGCTTAACTGCAATTAATCATGCAGTTTCATTTAAATCTAGTATAAAATTAAAAAAAAATGCTAAAGCTTGGATGCACACATATTTAACACTCTAATTATTGAAATCATATTATTTAAACCTGGGGAGGTGGCTTCAAGTCTTAGCTGCCATAGTAGCTCACAATATTCAAGTCTATGTTCCCATGTCCCACCCCGTGGGTTTGGTAGTACTTGTTCTAAAACAAAAAAAAATGTTATTTTCTAAACAAAGAGACTTATGTTTAAAAAGAGCATTGTTTAAATTAAATTTTTTTATATCATAGTAGTGTTCATAAATACATTTTTCAGTGCTCGTAACCATAAATCAGATCTCAACAGCCTGTAAACCACTGAATAAGGTAATATATTTTCAAGTTGCTTTTAACACATAATAAAGATTATCTTCCTACTAAAAGTTTGACAAATATCATTTGAATATGCTCAGGCTTAGCCATCTGTGAATTTTACAACAAACAAAAACAGTCACAATAGTCTATCATGGGGTGAATATTAGAAGAAAATAACTTCACCATAACAACCTTGTCCCTAGATGTAAAGGTCCCACAAATATTCTTTATTATTGATAACATTTTCTGACAACACAGTTCACGAGAATCAAAAGAAAAAAAAGATGAGTCAACAATTACACCTAAATTCCTGACTTGTTTAACAGAGAGAGACACATAGTGTTATTGAAAGTAACTAATATCAAATATATAAGATATTCAAAGTAATTGAATATAATGCCCCTTTGGCATGTATCTGTATGGACACATGCAGCAACTGGAATGCCCACAGATATATCTTACTAAAAGGATATAAGGCCTACACAACATGTCCTACATGGACCGACCCAAACCCAGTTTGGTGCTCATTGAAGCACCCTTCTGATTTGCCAATTGCCATCACATACTTATAGGAAAAGAGCCACGTCATTTTTTTCACATACTGCTAGGGATCTAAATGCACAGTTTTCAAAAAAAAAATCAAGATTTCATCTCGACTCAACAATTTCCAAACAATGTGCAAAAGTGTATACCAGTCATAGCTTACTCTTCATGATTTTAGTTAGCCTAGCCTTTACTGACCTGGTACTATCATATATATGTATAAAGACACACACACACACACACACACACACACACACACACACACACACACACACACACACACACACACACATATATGTGTGTGTGTATATATATATATATATATATATATATATATACACACACACACACATATATATATATATATATATATGTATCACAGTGGATATAAAAAGTTTATCACCCCTGTTAAAATGTCAGGTTTTTGTGATATAAAAAAATGAGACTACAATAAATCATTTCAAAAACTTTTCCCACCTTTAATGTGACCTATAACCTGTACAATACAATTGAAAAACAAGCAAATCTGTTAGGGGAAAAAATATAAAAAATAAAAAACGTACAATATTGCCGGTTGCATAAGTGTGCACACCCTTAAACTAATACTTTGTTTTGTGCACACCCTTAAACTAATACTTTGGTGAAGCACCTTTTGATTTAATTACAACATTCAGTCTTCATGGGTACACACCTGCCATCAATTAAAAGACTCTCCCTGGGATTCAGCAAGCAGCCATGCAGGAATAAGTTATTCCTGCATGGCAGGGACCATTCCTGTTCAGCACGGCAGCATCCCATGCATATGACTTGAGGTGGTTCCACCTGAAGGTAGTGCAGGACCAGTGGATGAGGAGGTCCCAGAGTGGGTCCCAGATGTGCTGGGGCACGGTGCCATGGCCAGATGAGGTGGGGGAGGTGGGTCCGCTGTGAACAGCCTTCCCAAACATGCTATTGTGTTGCAGTTTTAGAACATATATGGGTTAGTAATAGTCAGCACAATCCAGGATTAATTATAACAGCATGCATAGATATTCCTATTAACCCAAAACACCAGATTTGGAACAGTTGCATAGCAAACAGAACACATGCATATATGGAACCACAGTGGCCATTACAACGATATGCAGGTTACATTGATACCAACAGGCCACCAATGATAGTGTTTCAACATGGAACATGACTAAAAACACATTTCAATATTTGTTGAACAATAGGATATATGTTCCAACAGTAGGTTTTGTGTTAGGAGGATTTTGGCACCAAAAAGTTTTTAAATAAACTGTTAGAGCTAGCTGTTAGGTATTCTGATGAAGTCCACTCCAGTGTGGATGAAAGTGCTTAATACGAACAAGTTTGTATACGTTATGGTCTATTAAAGAAGTAATTTCATACTTCTGCTTTGGATTTCATTTATTGTGCATATGTGATTTATTGTTACCAGTTTTTTTCTTCATGTTTATGCTGTTGTCGGCAGCTGGTTTTGTGGTTTCAGTCTGTTGTTTGTGATGGATGTTACTAATGAAATTCCGAATGCTTCATTAGACCGGGAAGAAATGCAACGACTTCAATCGGAAGTTCACATTTTAAAAGGTGAAGTCACCAGGTTGAGAGAGTTATTCTCTCAAGTGGACAGTGGAAGGCAAGGCATGCAAGGGAAGCTGCCGTCAGTTTACATTAACAACAGCTCTACACAATCAGAGATACCCAATGGTCAGGGAACTGGCAATAGTCGACCAACGGTTAGATATTCAGGAGGTCCGAATACCAAGGGTGAGGCAATGAACAGAAGTAATGCCACAGATAAGGAATATACTTTTGATTTTTCTTTATTTAACATCAACGACGAAAGTGAACAAACAGGTATGAGACCTAAACGCCCTATGAACACAAAAACTTACTCCACGGCTGTCAACAAAAGTCCAACCAACTCAAAAGGTACTGTTCTTTGTTGTTCTAGCCCTAGGGGTTGTGGGGCCCCTGATGCTAGAGTTGGGCAAGGTGTTAATCAGTTAGATGGGTTTCTGGCTAAAGACTTTGACTTTAATGCTGACATTCAGGTTGATTCACGATCTAGTCATCAACACACCACCGTTCAAGGAACTTTAAAGGATTTAATTTTTAATTTGGGTAAAAACCTGACTGCAATAAAGGGGATAAAGACTGACAATGCATATTTGAGTAGGTGTATTGCATTAAATATTGTACCTATGGGACTGAGATTTTTTAAAGTACCTATGGGAGTGTACTTAGATGAACAAACAAAATTAGATTTTAATATGTTATTCAATAGATTTGGATTTGAATTCATGAAATTACTCATTAAGAAAAATGATGAAAAACTTTGTAAATTATTGGCTGAGGTTGAGAGATTGAACGACATTATTATTAATGATTTATTGTTCCCTCAATAGGAGAAGTTATATGAAAAGCAATACAGTCAGGCAGATAAAAAGGCACAGGCTATATATAATAAGAAGAGTAAGAAAATAAAGAGAGATATTGATCAATACAAAAACAATAAAGTATATTTATGGAAAGAAAAAGGAGAACAAAATTACCAGGGAAGGACTAACAATACTGGTGATAATGAAAACAATGGGAGACATAGAGGACAACATTTTCAGAGGGGGAGACATTATGGAACCAATATAGGGCAGAGAAAGAATTGGAAATGGAGGAAACAGAGGCAAGATTGGAATCAGACACGCAATGCAGATTACTACTGGGACGAGAGAATGACATCAAATTATTAGGGACAAAACAAGTAGGTGAACAAACAAAATCTGAATTTTGTGATGACATTGTCAAAAGCTACAACAATTTTAAGATCTACAACTATACTAGTGTGGATATAAGACAAGAACATTTTACCCTGGTAGCTAAGGGTATGAAGTTTATACCTAGATCCAAATTTAATTTGGTAGACACCATTACTGAAATTAAATTATACACTTGGAAATTAAATCTGGCCCTATATTTTAGAAATAGTCCACAAGTATATGTACATGATGAATTAAGGAAGAAAAGTACATTTGTTCTGCCACCCCATCCAAATTTAGCAATTTTTGAAAAATCTGTGCCAAATGACATTTACAAAATTTGCAAACAAATGGATAAATTTAAGACTCAAGATAACTTGACCGAAGGGGAGAGAAAGTTATTAGCTGAATTAACTGATAATACCGATATAAGAGTCATGAAACCAGATAAGGGGGGAGGGGTGGTGTTATACAACTCTTTAAATTATGTAAATGAAATGTACAAGATACTATACGATACAGGAAATTATGAAACCATTTCAATTAATGAGATAAATATTGGATATAAACGTATAGATTTATGTCTAGAGGAATTCTTACTGGACAATCGTATTATTCTTGATATGTACAATTATATGAAAATAGAGTATCCTACACTAGCCACCATAGTAGGCATACCTAAAATTCATAAAAATATTAAACAGCCCCCATTCCGCCCCATAGTGTCTGGCAGACATTCTAAGACTTATCCATTAGGTGTGGTCATTGACAGATGGCTGAAACCTATATACAATAATATTACTCATTTAATTAAAGATTCTTGGTCTTTTTTGGCCAAATTGACCGCCAGTGTTTGGAAAGAGAATATCAGTTTTATCACCATTGACGTTATAGATTTATTTTCATGTATTCCCAAACAACAGGGGTTAGAGGATTTTTGTAACAGTTTAAGGAAATTCTCTAATTTGGAATGGGATAAGATAAATTTAGGTATGGACCTAATGTCCCTGGTATTGGAACATAATTATATACATTTTGAAGGAGAGAATTTTAAACAGACCAGAGGAGTATCTATGGGGGCAGCTTGTGCCCCCATATTCGCTAACCTTGTCATGCTGGAATGGGAAACAACTAAATTATTCTGTAGTAGTTACTATAAACAAATAACATACTACCCCAGGTTTTTGGACAATATTTTTCTACTGTGGGATGGTGATATAGAAAGTATTCAACCCTTTATTGAATTTTTGAATAGTACTAGTACATTTTTAAAATTCACTCACACATGTAGTTCTATTGGTATCCCATATTTGGACACATACATTTCAAAGTCCAACACTGGCTTTCGGTCAAATATATTTAGAAAAAGTACATTTTCTAATAGTTATTTAGAATGCATTAGTAATCACCCCAGGAATATGATGAAGAACATCTATGAAGACCAATGTATTAGAGCAGTGTGCATGACAACCATTTATAAGGATATGATAGAGGAAATCAACTACATTGGAGCTATGTTCAAATATAGAGGCTATCCCACCCATATGCTGAATGATGTCAACAAATATGTAGTGAGTGAATGGGGAAAAAAATAACCTCCTCTACTAGGGAAAGAATTGGTCAAAAAGTTTGATACACTGGAGAAAAACAACGTTGTACAGTACAATAGAGCATGTATTTTAGAATATTTTCCTTATGCAAACTACATCAAAAATATAGTGAGAAAAAACTGGAATATTTTGGTAGTAGACCAATAAATAAGGAAATTATTGGGTGAATCACCTATATTTGTACATAAAATGGGAGCTAATTTAAAGAAAAATTAGAATCTGGACCTTTGAAAAGAATAAAGAACGAACAAGGTAAACATACTAGAAAATGTGGTTGTTGTAAGCAATGTTACGCAATTATAGATACTGAGGGAATAGTATTGGATAATGTCACTAGAACTATTATCAAGTTCAAATAAGGGAACTGTAATAGTAGAAATGTGATATATCTAGTATGTCATGTACCAGTTACTATATAGGGAAGATGGAACGTCAATTTAAAAAGAGAATATACGACCACCTGTATAGTATTAGAATTAAGGACACAAATAACGCACTATACAGACATATAGCAAAACATGGTGAAGCACATACTTTTAAATTTGGTATAATTGACCATGTTATAGCAGATCCACGAGGTGGAAATATAAAGGCTCAGTTGAGCAAAAAAGAAATAACATGGCAAATCCTTACAGATGCAGCTAGAGAACCAGGGTTAAATGAGTATATCACAATAAAACCTATTTTGAAACTGCGTTAGTATAGTGACAGATATGTTTAAAAGATATTTTATTACTACAGTTTTGTCATAGAGATGATTTCATATTGAAAAATTAAGCTGTTGAGAATGTTATATTTTGTATACATAAATATAAAAATATCCATTAGTTGACATAAAAATATTGGTTGACATCTATACATATTGATCAATATAAAATTGTTTTTTCAATAACCATTAGCCTACATTTACATGTATTGTATTATATAATTGTTAACATATTTGTCTTTACTTTTATATGTATATTTATGCAGTCTTTTTATAAGAATAGATTTTAGTTTTTACATGAATTGATTTTAGTTTCATAGTATGTATATGAAATAATACATAAGCCATAGTTGATTAACAGTATTTTTATACATGTTATAATAGATAATTAGATTAATACTAATGAAATTAATTTTAACACCATTTGAAATTCATTGTATCTATGTTACTTTAAAAAGTTATGGTGGGTGGATTTTGGCGCCAAAAAGTTTTTAAATAAACTGTTAGAGCTAACTGTTAGGTATTCTGATGAAGTCCACTTCAGTGTGGATGAAAGCGCTTAATACGAACAAGTTTGTATAAGTTACGGTCTATTAAAGAAGTAATTTCATACTTCTGCTTTGGATTTCATTTATTGTGCATCCATGATTTAGTTACCAGCTTTTTTCCTTCGTGTTTATTCTGTTGTCGGCAGCTGGTTTTGTGGTTTCAGTCTGTGTGTATATATATATATATATATATATATATATATATATATATATATATATATATATATATATATATATATATATATATATAGATACATATATACATATATATGTATGTACAATGGATATATAAAGTTTATCACCACTGTTAAAATATCAGGTTTTTGTGTTAAAAAAAATGAGACTACTGGTTTCTCTTTCTGAAAAGGAGAAGTAAGGTCAGTAATTTGATACATTTTTTTTTCTTTATCTTTTTTTTTTTCTTCTTCTTTTCTTTGTTTAAACAATGACATTCTAATTAGATTATGTAGTGGGTAAAGGGTGGGGGAGGGCAGGGAGAGAAGAGTAATTAAAATATGATTAATAGAATAATAACATATTTATTCCTTGTAAAAAGTTTATATGTTCTTCAAATGCTATTCCTAATTATACTTTCTTGATTACACTGCTTATGCTTGTTTGTAAATAATCTGTCATGCTTTAACTAATAATAATTAGAACTAAATAATAGTAAATAATATGTTTTATTTTTAACTCTATTAATATAAACAGTAAGTAATATTCCATTGTATATACTTCTTATAGATTTCTCTTACATTTTTTTATTTCTGCCTTACACCCTTTTACTTTCTAATCTCTTTTTCTTTTCTTTATTAATATATAGAAATGCTTTTGATCTTATAGACACAGTAAATAATAAGATTTGCATAAAAATTGAGTTGGGACAAAAATATTGAGTTTTATTACTTATTAATAATTTTGGGCTTAATTTCACTTACATAGAAGCTGTAATAACCTGTAAAATACATTGTGAAGGTTTTGTCATGTTTAGATGCATTTACACTGCTAAATGAATGTTTGTCACTAGTTTTTAATAAGTTTCCCTCCAAAATGTTAAGAGAGACAATCTGGGATGTGGGCTGTCTCATGCACAGTGTCCATGAGCTACTTCAAAAGCTTCAACTCTCAGAATTCTCACAGAGAAGCTGAAAGCAGCTAGTCTCACCTTTGACCTAGATATCACACTGACACATCACAGATTCAGGAATGACACTCTACCAGGAAATAGAAATGATATAAATGCGACTATGTGAAGGAAAATGAACTCTTTAACATCTAAATGTGAGTTATTTTATATAATTACTTAAATATCTATGTTATAATTCATAAAATATGTCAGTTATAATGAATTTAAATGATACAGTTTCTTGTAGTAAGTAAATGTCTTATTTTAGAAGGCATAGAAAATGAAACATTTATTCAAGTGTTTCTGAAAATCTACTTAACAGCAGCTTAATAATCTGTGTTAAAAACTTATGTTCCAAACATATACATTACTATAACTCATTTAATTCATCTGATTGACAAGCATAAATAATTTTATAACTCTATACTGGAAGAAATTGTCATGTGATATATTTTAAAGCAGTAGTATAGCATAGTTGTAAAATCTGGTTACTAAAATGTATTTGCTGTGCATTATTTTGTATAAAGCAGACAGATTTATTGTAGGGACAGCAAGTAAGGTAATGCAAAGTAAGGACACAACTCAGTGAGGTCATATATATATATATATATATATATATATATGTGTGTGTGTGTGTGTGTGTGTGTGTGTGTGTGTGTGTGTGTGTGTGTGTGTGTGTGTGTGTGTGTGTGTGTGTGTGTGTGTGTGTGTGTGTGTGTATGCATATGTGTGTATATATATATATATATATATATATATATATATATGTGTGTGTGTGTGTGTGTGTGTGTGTGTGTGTGTGTATGTATATATATATATATATATATATGTGTGTGTGTGTGTGTGTGTGTGTGTGTATGTGTATATATATATATATATATATATATATATATATATATATATATGTGTGTGTGTGTATGTGTGTGTGTGTATATGTATATATATATATATATATATATATATATATATGTGTGTGTGTGTGTGTGTGTGTGTGTGTGTGTGTGTGTGTGTGTGTGTGTGTGTGTGTGTGTGTATGTATATATGTATATAAATGTTTCTGAGAATCTGCCTAACTATGCAGTATGATTTATAACAATTTCTATGAATACAATATTTTATTCTATTGACAATAATGAGTTTGAGTAAATGCTCATATACAAGCAATTCGAGGTTTTTTTTGGAAGCTGTTAATTGCATTTACATGACAGAAAATAGATGCATCTTAATATATGTAATGTCTGAATCATATTAGCCAAAGTTTTTGATTTAAATGAATGTTAGAACTTATTTTTCTCTCCTCTTGATTTCTAACATCAAGATTATTTGAATGCTATTTGAATGCAAGTGTTTTATATTACATGGATGTATATAGTAGTATGAACAGTTTAAAAAAAAAAAAAAAAAAGGTTTATTTTAGTTTATATGATGCTGTTTTACCAAATGTGTAGTCTTGTCTTGCTAGATAATTGAACTGAAAACTGTTAACCTCAGTTAAATATAACTAGTATTAAATTGATAAGGTGGTAGCTGAGGTACTGCTGCTTAGGGTAGGGGTTAACTTGAGTGGTAAATACTACTCTAAGTTGGAGTTTATAACTCCAGGCTGGATGCAAGGTTTAATCCTTACATTATTTTCACTTGTTCATTGTTATTTGTATATAGTTTTGACATCCACAATATATTTTGTACATTTATTGTCACTACAAACAAAATTGAATCCTACGAAATCCCATAAGAGATTCAATAAATACAGCTATATTTAAAGGTACACCTAAAGGAGGAGATGTAACATTACTTATCTTGTTATTTGTTATTTTGATCATAAGATTCTTAAGTTTTAAAA
This sequence comes from Protopterus annectens, assembly GCF_019279795.1. Lineage (NCBI taxonomy): Eukaryota > Metazoa > Chordata > Ceratodontiformes > Protopteridae > Protopterus > Protopterus annectens. Next base: position 607,894,663 of record NC_056737.1, on the reverse strand, counting down.
ATGCCAAATGACATCTTTAAAAGGAATTTCTTTAAACATTAATGGATTGAATAATCCATGTAAAAGGGCAAGCCTAATAAGATACATTAATTTACATAAGGCCAACTTAGTCTTCCTGCAAGAAACCCATCTCTTGAAAAAAGATATTGCTAAACTAGCCACAAACAAATATACAGTATTGGTTAGTTCAGAGCACACAGAAAAAAGAGGAGTGGCTATTTTATGGAATAAAAGTATGCCCATTCCTAAAACCATTAAGTCTTATCAGGATGACAAAGGAATGTTTTGTATGGTTACAATACAAATTAATGGGAAGACTTACACTTTAATTAATGTATATTGGATACCTGGAATTGGTATTAATACAGTGAAACATCATCTTGATAAGATCATATCATTCTCTATAGGAGATATTATTTTAGCTGGTGACTTTAATTGTATACTACATGAAAGTGATACTACCACTATAGGGAAAAGAAGAACTACATCTAATGCAAAACATTTAAATGATTTTGCTAATTCTTATCATTTGAATAATATTAATAATCAGATAGATTCAAAATCATTACCATACACCTTTTTCTCTAACAGATACAAAACTTATTCAAAAATAGATAGGGTCTTTATTTCTAACCAGATGGTAACAGATTTAATTAATTCCAAAATCATTTCATGTCCTATATCTGATCATAATTCAATTGTTTTTGAATTCATGATAAAAAATACTTATAATGTTCAGATCAAAAGGATACCAGCATACTTAACTCAACTAAAAGACTATAAAGAATATATACTTTCAGAAGTAAAACATTTTTAGACATAAATAATACTCCTGAAGTCTCCATTGTTTATGTTTGGGATGCCTTAAAATCATATCTATATGGACAAAGTATCAGATGGTATAATAATAAAAGGAAATCTTGGGATAAGGAATTGTTAGATATTCAAAGTAAATTAGACTCCTATAAACATAATAATAAAGAAAATATTATAGACAAGAAAGTTATTGAAGAAATAAACAAACTAAATGAGAAATGCAAAGAAATTTTAACTCATAAAGTTAAAATAACTTTAGAGAAATACAAGTTTTTGTCTTATTCAATAAGCCCCAAATACTTACATAGACTTAAAAATAAAACAAAAAGGTTGAATAAACAAAACCATATCAAAAAAATCTTTTCTCTAAAGAAAAAGAAGAATGTTTCTAGTATACCAGAAATACTAGATGGATTTAGAAATCACTTTCACAAAATTAACCATAATAACATTAACATGGAACCTAAAGATAAAATAAAGGAGTTTATAACCACAAACATGAATAAAAAGCTTAATAAACAACAGATTAAACTATTGGACAAAAGTATTTCATATACAGAGGTTATTACACAAATAAATAAGCTTAAATCAAACAAAGCACCGGGTAATGATGGTATTATACCAGAGATATATAAAATCCTTTCTAAAAGTATATATTCATTAATACATAAGGTTTTATTTTGGCCCAAACTGAGTTAATAACCCCCCCATCTTGGCAATATACATTTATTTCACCAATTTTAAAACCTAATAAAGATCCAACTAGATGTTCTTCATATCAGCCCATCTCATTACTTAATGTTGATTATAAAATGTTTATGAGTATCTTTGCTGATAGATTGAAGACAATCATTCCCAGCATTATAGATATAGATCAGACAGGCTTCATTGTAAATAGAAATACTTTTGATAATATAAGAAGAACTTTAACATTAATAGATTTTGCAAATAGGAAAAAGAAAGATTTAACACTTATTAGTCCTGATATAAGTTCAGCATTTGATTCAGTAAGTTGGGACTATCTGTTTACCTTAATGAAGTGCACAAACTTCTCAGATGCATTTGTAAATCTAATTGAGCATTTATACAAAGGAACGTTATCTTATATTAAGGTAGGAACATATGTTTCACAAAAAATACCCATTCTTAAAGGTACAAAACAAGGATGTCCACTTTCTCCACTATTATTCACTTTAGTAATGGAGCCTTGGGCTAATTTGATCAGAAACAGTACTGACATAGAGGGTTTTGAAATAGATAAAAATACAACATCCAAAATTCAACTTTTTGCAGATGATGTTCTAATTACATCAGCAGGATCTAATTCTTCTATGCAGTCTCTATTTGATAACATGATGAATTTTAAAAGTATTTCTGGTTTAATATTCAATGAAGAAAAACTAAAATACTACCTATATATACACAGAAAAATATTCTCATTAGTGATTTTACTAAATATGTACCCAATTCAGGTCAGATAACTTATTTAGGTATAATACTATCTAAAGATATTAAATCTATTATATATAATAATTATAATACCTGTTTTCTTAATATACAAAATCTTTTAATACCTGGAATAATATGTTTTTACTATGGAGGAGAGACTTACAATTATTAAAATGATAATATTCCCCAAGATTTTATACTTAATACAATCAATAATACTTCCACCTACAAAAATAATTATCAAGAAACTGAATACACTAATGTTAAATTTCCTATGGGCACCTAATAGACCTAGGATTGCATTAAAGAAACATACTAATAGCTGGTCTCAAGGGGTATTTCTTTTCCAGACTTTAATTTATATACTATCTCTTCTATTGTAAAAGTTATTACTTTATTAATAGATCAGTCATATGTCGCAAAATGGAAAGATTATTGGGAGCTAATTAGTATGCACTTCATGAAAATCTCCTTAACACATAAAAATATGATTGTAAATAACTCCATGTTATGGTTACTAAAGGAATTTTGTACTTCACCTATTACACCTAAACATATGGTTTGTTACCCATTAAATATTATTATTAGTTATCGTAACTTTATATTCATGCACCCTAAGTATAGGGAATGGAATTTTATTGTATTCCTATAATGTATACTCAGGGTATGCTTTTGTCATCTACTTCTGAAGGAACTCATTTAGCTATAGATAATGATCTAAAGTACTGGTATCAGTTGATATCTGATAATAAAGTTAAAAATCTAGATTTTTAAAACAAGAATTTGATCTAAGAGAAACTTGCTGGTTAGAGGTTCAGACCTTTAGACAACATCTCATTAATAAAATAGATCTAATGTCTATAACAGTTAAAGAATCTATTCCAACACTGATTGATTACTTGATATTAAATTTACAACATAAAGTTTCTGATAAAGGTAAACTTTCATACATACATAAAATTATCAGACAAGAAACTTTTTACAGTGTAGATTCATACTGGAATTATTTCACTTCTATCAATGGGGACCCACCAAATCAACAAGATAAACAATATATATTGGAATCTGCTTATAGAACTACATCTTCCATTGTCTGGAGACTTTATACATGGAAATTTTTACATATATCTTTTTATACACCTTTGATGATGAATAAAATAAATAATAAAGATAATTTATGTAAGAGATGTAATGTAGAAATTAATGCTGACTGGGCTCATATGTTTTATGACTGTATAAAATTGAAAGAATACTGGAAGTCAATTAATGAATTTTGCAGGCTCTTTTTACAGATAATTTCATTATTTCTAAATCTCTTATATTATTCAACACACCTGTACCTCAAAGTGTTAAAAAGGTTAAGCTTCCCTTGTTATGGTCTATTCTAGCAGTGGCTAGGAAAATAATAACTAGAAATTGGATTTCAGATACACCTCCTTCGTTCAATGAATTTAAAAATGTTATGAATATAGTGTGCCATATGGAAATAAACACAATTAGGACAAGAATAAATAAAAAACATCTTATTATATTGTATGGGATAATTTACAAAATTTGTTAAAAAAATTTAATTTCAATAGCATGGTATTTTAGTTTAATTAATTGATCTGATTGTAGTGGATGTCTTTGTAAATACTTTAGTTGTTTTGTTGAATGTTATAATAATACCTATTTTTAATTACTTGTATAAAATTGTTATGATATTTCTCTTATATGTTAAAACAATAAACCTGTTTTGAAAAAAAAAAAAATGAGACTACAATAAATCATTTCAAAAACTTTTCCCACCTTTAATGTGACCTATAATCTGTACAATTCAATTGAAAAACAAGCAAATCTGTTAGGGGAAAAATATAAAAAATTAAAAAACGTACGATATGCTGGTTGCATAAGTGTGCACACCCTATGTTTTGTGTGCACACCCTTAAAACTAATACTTTGGTGAAGCACCTTTTGATTTAATTACAGCATTCAGTCTTCATGGGTACATACCTGCCATCAATTAAAAGACTCTCCCTGGGATTCAGCAAGCAGCCGTGCAGGAATAAGTTATTCCTGCATAGCAGGGACCATTCCTGTTCAGCATGGCAGCACGCCATGCATATGACTTGAGGTGGTTCCACCTGAAGGTAGTGCAGGACCAGTAGATGAGGAGGTCCCAGAGTGGGTCCCAGACGTGCTGGGGCCTGGTGCCATGGCCAGATGAGGTGGGGGAGGTGGGTCCGCTGGGAACGGCCTTCCCAAACATGCTATTGTGTTGCAGTTTTAGAATATATGTGGGTTAGTAATAGTCAACGCAATCCAGGATTAATTATAACAGCATGCATAGATATTCCCATTAACCCAAAACACCAGATTTGGAACAGTTGCATAGCAAACAGAACACATGCATATATGGAACCACAGTGGTCATTACAATGACATGCAGGTTACATTGATAGCAACAGGCCACCAATGATAGTGTTTCAACATGGAACATGGCTAAAAACACATTTCAATATTTGTTGAATAATAGGATATATGTCCCAACAGTAGGTTTGGTGTAAACATACCCATTGAATTGTGTGTTTAGATTATTGTTGCAGATATGGTGGGGGGGGGGGTGTCAGTTAACAGCTATTATACCCTTGCAGTACGAGGTCCTCTGACCTTTTTTCCTGTTTATGTCTTCCAGGTACAATATCCCGCAAATGGCTCCCTGCGTATAATCCCCAGAAAAATTATGTTATCATAAACTTCATTGTTCTACATCATGGAACACTCTTTGGACGCAGGGCCCATGATCTGCAGGAGAGGACCATCCTGTGGAACGAGCTCGTCCACAGGGAAAAATGATGTTGGCCTCATAACCACAGTTATGAGCAGGTGCAACATCATCGCACTGATCTCATCCACCATGCCTGTCAGTGTGCTGCTGCAGTTAGGAGGAACTAGCTAGCTACAGATGGGGGTCATGCCATCCAGCCCCCACTGACACATGCTGAGGAGCTCCTCGCCAGCCTTGGGGCACCCACCTGCCAGCCAAGCCAGGAACCTGAATATAGCATTGTGGAGGTGGGTGCCACCTACACAAAGGATGAGGAGCATGCAGGTAAGGTCCCAGGGCACATTAGTAGACCACTGTTGCTTATCCATCTTCACCTGTAAAGTATCTTCATGCATATGTCAGATAACATTATTGTGGGTTTGTACTGTTGATGTACTGTAATGTTGCTTCTACGCTGTACCAATGCCACTGGTGTGGCTACTGACATTACATCTCTCATACAACTATGTAGGTCCCTCTGGTATACAACTGGGGCAGCAGCCTGTAGCTGGTGAGTATGGAGTTGTTTTGTTCAGGTTTGCCAATACACTGGCCATGTTATGGCCGTGGTATTTGTCATGCACACATTTAACACACCTACCCATAATGCATGCTGTACATATTCACTTATTGTTGCTGTTAACTGCACTGCATCACAGTGGTCACCATGGTGGCATATCTGAAGGGTATGTAAGAGTCCTGCAATATACCTAACAACCTGTCAGTGCAAGATGTGTGGACAGAGATGACCTTAATGGTGGGACAAATGGCCAACAGTAGGGACATGTCTGAAACATTACCCTTATACAGTGGCTACAACAGTGTATACACTACTATTACAATGGCAACTGTTACAGATCTACACAATGGCAAATCACAGTACCACATTCCACACCTTTTACAACCTGTAGTGTGATCCTAACATGAGCAATGAATATTTAATATGGAATCCTATGTTGGGATAACAAATATGGGGAATAAATACCTTAACAAACACTGGAAGCATATGTGTGCACACACTCCAAATAACATATTGTGGAAGCAGCTTTTGAGGTACTGACAGCATTCACTCTTCTTGAGTACACACCTTCCATCATGTACAGGGCCTCAATGTCACACCAAGTAATGGTCTGATGTCCAAGAAGTATGTCCATGACATTTGCCCACTCACCTGCAACAGAGGCAGCCATGGCTTGCACACATGTTACAAACCATGGAATGGATCCCATATCTGAAAGGTAACACTCAGGAGTGGGAGACGTAGCCTTACCTCACCATTGCATATACCATGGCAAACAGTGCAGACAGTCATGTATGTGACTATGAAGTATGAGACAACATTAATGTAGAAAATAAACAGATGCCCATCCAAGACAGATGACAACACATGCTGCAAACTGGTCATGGAGGCTGCCCAGAAACATGCAGCAACGCTGAGGGACTTGCAGGAATGTCTAGCAAGTACTGCCTGTGCAGTACCTATGTCGACAATCGCCTGGAATCTGCATAAGTGTGGCCTATGGGTTAGAGTAATCAGATGGAAGAGTTGTTCCCCAGGAAACATCATCCATGGCCCTGTACAGGTAGCATATGTATAACATCAGGTCTCCCAAAGGCATGTGTTGCAATGTGTAATGGAGTCATGAGACCAAGGCTGAAACCTACAGATAGTATTCATAAAGATATATGTGGTGCACAAGCAACACCTCACTCCACCTCAGGCCCACCACCCCATCTTTACCTTGCTGGTGCCAGTGTACACCTTTAGGTTTGCTGTTCATTAGCTGGAACTAGGCAAGTAGACATGGCGTTCTGAATTTGGAACACTGAAAAATTACACTCATGTGTGGCCCATAGCTGTCAAGCATCTGTAATAAGGCTGAGGATGGGGAGGGGTGTCATCCTGAAACACAGCAGTGAACTGAAGCACACATACAAAGCTCACTAAGAATGGTGTATCTGAACACAGTCAAGGTCATGAACTGTGCCAGACATAACCCTGACTCCACACCAATAGTGAAGGCACTGCGTAACCTCCAAGGGCTGTGCACATGAACTGACCTTGCAATCTGGCAGAGTTGGGGGACATTTGTAGGGTAGAGTGACCAAATAATGGCAAGTGAAGATGGGCCATGCTAGTATACCCCTTCTAGGAATAGTGACGGCTATAGTTCACTTAACAGGTGCTGCAACAAACCATTGTATTAATGGTGTGCACACTTATGCAACCCACATATTGTATGCATCTCAATCAGCATCTGCATGACTAACACATTTATTTGATACTGCATTTGATTGCACAGGTTATATGTCACATATCAGATGTGTGTAATGTTAACATATGCAGTATTGTGTCCCCACTGCATATCATGGAAGAGGCTGGCATGCCAATAAGGGTGTGTACACTTATAGCCACAGTAAGCTTTGAAGGCTGTCAGTGTAATCGGGGTTTATTGCTCATACATGCACTGCTGATGATGAGATCTGCAAATCAGAGGTCAGGCATTCACTAGTGACATCTGTCCTCATATCATCCCAGGTATGTGTCAGACAAACACACAGGGGCTGTGAGCAACAGAGCAAGCATAACTGCCACACTTATACACATTCAGCAATGGTGTGTACACTCGTGAGGTATGGTGCACAGTACATGACAGGGTGCTGAACAGGTGCACAGCAATACTGTGTACATGGGTGCAGAGTGTTCCAGGGGAAGGGGCATCACGTACTAATACGACTAATGCATCACATAGATGTATAATGTTGGTAAAAAGGATTGAGTACAGCTGCAGGGCATGCTGTTGAGTGCTGTATATCATGCATGCTGACTGTTGGGTAATGAGAAGTCTGTGTAATATCTTTGTGCCACCTCACCTGTAAGTAAGTGTGTGTGTGTGTGTGTGTGTGTGTGTGTGTGTGTGCGTGTGTGTGGGTGTGTGTGTGTGTGTGTGTGTGTGTGTGTGTGTGTGCGTGTGTGTGTGGAGGTAAGCAATGACATACAGGTCTTAAATTACATTTTTTGTTTTCCCCTCACAGGTGACGAGGGGGGTCTGGGTCCCTCCTGCAGGCAAACTGATGTTATGTCCATACAGACTCTGACAATGATGGTAGGTATGATGAGGCACGGGCAGGGTTGTCAGGGGCTGAAACTGTGCCATCGGTTGACATCCCACTTTTATCCACTCCATCCACACACAGTCACAATGCCTATACATATCCTATCACCAGTGGCCATAAATGAGTTGGTGGGTGGTGCCATGGGACAGGACAGTGTGATGACTATGGAAAGTGTGTCTGTAAACAGCAGCCATAGCCGGATAACCGGTGTGGTACCACACAGGCAGATGTACAGGGGTGCTCATAGGAGGGCTGCTAACCATCATGCCCTGGCAGAAGTGCCATAGCAGGTGTCACCAGACACATGTTTCAGGCCATCTTGGACCTACAGGCACATATGGAATGTTACACTAGACAGAGTTTGAGGTTCCAGAGGGCTACTCATTCTGCTGTACTTGACAACATCTGCGATCTTGCAGGTGCCCACTGTTATTTTGCAGAGGTCCTGGATAGACAGTTGGATGAGATGGTGGGAATCCTCGACTGTGTGGTGTCTGTGTTAGAGCATATGGTGGGAGTAGGGTGACAGCCATGTGGACGTAGGTCAGCAACACCAACAGGTGGAGGTCTATGTGGATGTACAACAAGTCACAGCTGCTCCCGTAGTGGCAGTACCAGCACTGCAGGGAGGTGCTGTCCACACCACAACACAGCAGGCCATGTGTATGTGGTCCTGGCTGATCCCAACAGGGATGCGGATCCAGTGGACATTTGTCATCATCAGGGGAGAGTACCATATCTGGGCTTCTACCTGGTAGTGCCCATGGAACCACTGGCAGGCACAGTTACCATGTCCGTGACTGGATACAGTGAACTGTACACCCTGCCATGTACGGTCTGCAGCTGTCCAACAAACCCCAGTATAGGGCAGCCACATGGCAGAACTGTGTGCATACATACACACACACCACCAACACAGCTAGGGCACCTCCATACCTACACACACCACATCTGCACAGCCCAATTGATAAAGAGCCCCCTAATACACACACACACACACACACACACACACACACACACACACACACACACACACACACACACACACACACACACACATATGATGTCAACCAAATAGCTCAGCCTAGGTCTCTGGCAAACCCACAATACACCCTGTGCATATGATGATACCTGTGCCACATCCCTGACATCCATACCATCGATGCAGGGACATGCTAATATGGTTCTGATGCACAGGGTGAATATACTAAGGTTTAGCAATATAATGCTGTTTAACATGTTTTCAGCTGGAAAGTTTAATGCTTACATGTCAGGGTGTGTAGCTGTCCAGCCATGATGCATTATAGCTGTTATTAACACTGACTGATTGTGGTCTCCATAATGTATTCAGTTTGTGTTGTAGGTGTCTATGTGTCAGCAGGATGTTGGTCTGCTGTTGTTTCCTACAAGGGGTATGGCAATGTGGTGACACACTGACTGTGTCATATCCTGGGTACAGCTGAACACAAGTAATAGGTCTGTATAACAGTTACTGCATGTGCCACATGGCTGATAGGTCTGAGGGGTGTATACAGGTGAGTGCATGATGGCTGATGTCAGCAGCTCTTCTACAGTGGACAGTGGTAAGTGTACTGGGTGGCACATACCAAATGTTTGTGAATAACACACACACACACACACACACACACACACACACACACACACACACACACACACACACACACACACACACACACACACACACACAGAGGCTTTGGTGTTGATGCAATACAAAGAGAATAATGTACACGTGGATGTACTTAATTTTGCAGTGAACTCATTTTGGCCTATATAATTCCACCAAGACAAAATAGGTAAAACATCACATCAGTAAATAATCAGTCTGCCCATTTAATGTAATTGACAATGGTACTGGCAGAGTATACGTCCTCTTCCCCAATGCAGTGCAGTCCTGGAGTTTGTAAACATAGGTGTGGGTGGCACAACCCTCCACTTTGGAGGGTGTGGGGTGGCGTAGAACCACACATAGTGTGATTAACAACTACTTAACCTGTTAACATAAGCTGTACAGAATTACAGCAGAGTAAGTGGGGGGGTACGTACAACAATAACCCCAGTGAGGATGGCTGTACCCACAACATCCACACCCAACTATATATACCAATGCCAATATCGCTGTATGTCTGTACAGTGGGGAAGAGGGCATTTACACATCTATTACTAGTTTTGATGGAATGAATTTCCACAAGATGATTCCTTTGAAATGTTAGCTTTTGCCAGTCAGTTCTCGGACAAATGATCTCCTGGGACATGTATTTTCTGCACATTGAAGTAGATCCCTTCACATACACACCCACTTACTTGGCAAAACTGAGAGTAGAACCCCTACATAGGTACTTGTTGCTACTAATGTGTTTGGCCTTAATTGCACACACCACACAGCTTTTAGGATGAGGTGTGTCCCGAGTTTCTTGTTAAGTGAAGAACATCACCAGGCCTTGTACAGTATGGTAATGGGGGATGTAATGGGTGTTAATGAACAATACATAGTATAACATACTGTCATATACATACTGACAAACACATAACAGTCATAGACACATCTGAGAGACCTCCTTCTATCAGTGCTAACTACCTTGTCAGTGAGCCCATTCTGTTACAGAGAATTTGCACACAACATATGCATCATTGGGCTGGATAGTGTAATCAGTTACCTGTATGGTTGATGGACATACAGTGGACCTTGGGATATGTACTGGGGGTACCATGGTGTAAAGACAGTATACCCAGCACCCACACCCAACATTGGATATTTTACTCACTGAAACCCATGATAATGCTCTGACATACCCACAATCACACATTGACCAGGACTGCAATACAACCCCTTGTCTATCTAATCAGTGCTACTACAGGGATATGTATTTATTGCACATGCCACAGGGATAGTAGCGTGAGGGTTTGTCAGGGCTCTCCTAATGTCAGCAACATCACTATCCCTTATAATGTACAGCAAGGTGTATTGTATTTGGAGAATGTGGCCTCAGAATGCTGTCTATTACAAATATACAAACTTACACACATACACACACTTGCCAGGACTCAGAGGGTAGCACACACCTATCTACCCATTTGTACAACAGTGTTATGCTGGTATTGCAAGCTCCAGGTAGCCCATAGGGTGAAGAGTGTAACAAGATTCATTTAATGTCAATTACAGCAGCAGGCATTTCTAACTGTGGCAATGGGTGGTGTAGTGGGTGAGAAGGCCCTAAGGGTATTATCAACTACAAGTTTACAAACACACAGACATTGTTATTCTCAGTAATGCACACTGACACATTTGACAGTACTGGGGACCATAGGTGCAGGTGTTCCTAGGTGTGTACCAGGCTAATGTCCAAGGAGAGATGAGAAGAGTATGGGATGTGGATACACTGGTATCATGCCACCTGACATTTGTCAGCAGGCCATCTATCAATTGATGCCACTTGAGTGATCCCCAGGGTGACAGTTAAATGCAATATCCAATCATCTGGTTTTCTCTTGCAGAGGGCTAGTGAGGTGCTCCAACTGACATGTATGCAACATTTATTACATAACATGGCCAGTGTCTGGGTTGGAGACCTGTACCCAAGCATGTTCTGTTGACTGTGGTAGTCTAGTTGAGGTATCCATGGCATGTGGTGCATACAGGGTGGGGTTTCCTAGCTGTGGCATTCATAACACAGCTGGGCAGACATGTCAGTGTCAGTTAAGCATAAATTGCCTGTAAGGAGCCAAGATAGATACCTGACATCTTGTCATCATCTTGACATCTTGAATCATGTCTGGGATTAGATCTCCTACCTAACTAGTATGTTACACTATAGCAGTATTCAGTTATCGCAAGCGCCACAGAGCTTATGGGGCTGACCCTTGTTCAAAGGGTTATTTCAAGGTGACTGACATCAACAGACTTGCTAAAGTAGGGCAATGGAAGGTGTAGTGACAGTGAATGGCCTCAAAATCATTCAGCTCCACACACACACACACACACACACACACACACACACACACAGACACACACACAGTTTCACGGCTGCCATCTCTGGGATTAGAACTCCTAACTAATATATTACACTATAGCATTACGCAGTTATTACAAGCGCCATCGATCTTATGGGGCTAGCCCTTGTCTGAAGGGTTATTTCAAGGTGACTAACATCAGCAGGCTTGCTAAAGTAGGGCAATGGAAGGTGTAGTGACTGTGACTGGCCTCAAAATCATTCATCTCCACACACACACACACACACACACACACACACACACACACACACACACACACACACACACACACACACACACACACACACACACACACACACAGACACACACACACACACACACACACACACACACACACACACACACACACACACACACACACATACATGTTCACAGTTACCATGTCTGGGATTAGAACTCCTACCTAACTAGCATGTTACACTATAGCATTACACAGTTATCACAAGCACCATGGAGCTTATGGGGCTGGGACTTGGCCAGAGGGTTATTTCAAGGTGATTGACATCAGCGTGAGTGCTAACATGGGCAATGGTAAGTGCAGTGTGTGTGAATGGGCCATAAACCATTCCTCTGGAAACACACACACACAACACTCAGTCCACACAACTTTACATTTGACAGGACTGGGTATACAAATGCTAGATGAATACTGATTTGAACTATCATGTTACACAGTTCTCACAAGCACCACAGACACTATAAGGCTGATGGCTACCAAATGCAAGGTCTACAGTCAGTGACATCGGCAGATCATGTGATATTGGTCAATTGGATGTGTGGTGGGTGGGACAGGCCTCATGATGGAAATTTCTCTGTCACTGTCTGTCTCACGCTTCCCCACATCTCTGTGTGTGTATGTTTGACATATTATAGTGTGTTGGCCTTGGATATGTGTGAGTATTCCTATCCAGTGTGTGTGCAAAGCATGAATGGTGTGCAATGTGGTGTGTGTGCACAGACATCTGCGACTGATAGATATGTGTAGTCCACTGTTGTTGTCAAACATGGGCTTCATTTCTCCAAGTGTGAGAGCATGCCCAGTATGACCTTCTGTATTGAGTGTGTGAATCCATTCCAGGTAGGTTGTACTCCAGTCCAGGATTTAGTGTTCTACACCTACAGCTAGCAACCTGTTTCTGCAGGATTTCTGTAGATAGGTTGACAATATGGAATCACAATAGGAGAAAGATAGTGGGATACTGTAACTATTGTGTCTGTGCTGCTTGTGTTACATGGTTGGTGTTAGCAGAGATATTCCAACATATGTACTGTTTTACATTATGATGTATAATGTCATCAACTACTGACAGATATACATATTTGCTCACAGTTATTTCCTGGGAAATACAAGATGAATGAAGCTGTATCCAGTATTGTGGTCTGCAGCCTACATATTCTTGCAAATTCATGCCATTCTGGAGGGGTAGCTGCAGACACTTGCTGATGGGTCTGTGTAAATGGTCTAGCACCTTGGTACTGTGGTGGCTGAGGATCCCCTGCTTGTACATATATCGATGTAACAGAATGGCCATATCCTGCTGTGGCCATTCCTCTCAGCTGTACAGATTCACCCAAGTTACCCAGAGGCAGGGGTCATATATCTGGTCAGTTCTCCTTCACATTGTGGTTTACGAGCAGGTTTGTAGCCACACCATTACTGGGTTTGCAGGCAGGGGTAGTATGGGCACACATCAGAGTTTCAGACTTCACACACTCCATGACGTCTATGCTTCTACACCCCCCACTATTCGATCCTCTTCCTAACATTATACAAAAGGTATCTGAAAAGTATCCCTATAGTTGTCCCTTCATCCCAGCAGTATTTAGGAGTTGGTCCACAGTTCATGCAGTAGGACATGGTGGGCATGCTACTGGGATTTATCAACATGGCCTTGCATTTGTGTTCTGTGGACTGTGTTATGTTGTTAGTTGGGACCCTATGAGATAACATACATTGGCAGTACTGGTGAGGCACAGGCCTTTGACATTTGGTAGTGATGCAGGCCATTGCATTCTGTCACTCCTACATTCCCAGGCTGCGAGCCACTGGGTTCTCCTGGGGTGACAGGGTAAGTGTGTGAGGTGTTAATGGTAATAGTTCCTGTCCATATTAATATATTGGTCTGGATGCTGGCAGGGTGCTGCTTACAGCTAGGGATACATCTGCATGGGACACCTCTTCAGCATGCTGCATTCTGTGGGTATTCCCATACAGAAGTGGGCATCATACTGTACTCATTCTCAACAGCAGGGATATGACCTGTGATAAACCTGTGGCTGATGGTGGGGTGAGCTGAGTGCATGTGTGATATGGAAACTTCTTGCAGCTGACTCACAGATATACCTGGGACATTCCCCTTATGCTACCTTGTGCAGGGACATAGGCAGTCTCTCATTACTTCATAACTGTGCCTTTTGTGGTCTGCCAGTGATTGGCCAGACTACACCAGTATTCCATACTACACAGACAACTAATGTTCTGCTAACCTGTATGTACAATTCCAAAGGTGTGTGCAGCTGACAGTTACATTTTATGTACTCTGTCTAGGACAATGACAGAGTCATATTTGTACTTGTTGTGGAGTGACTTGAATGCATGCGTTATGTGGTGGATTCTGGCACTCAACAGGCAGCTGACTGTAATTTTCTCATTGTTCAGCCTGGTGAGTGAGACATCAGTGTGCCTGACTATGGAGTCACCTATGACTAAAATGTTAGGTACATTGTCTTGCTTTAGGGGCTCAGAGACTGTGACGGATCCACACAGTTTACCTGATTTTTGATGCCCTAAGCCATTGAACTGCTGTGTGTTTGTAGGTGTGCTTAATGTTAGATTGATATGCTGTTAATTGAATAAATACATGATATGCTGCTTAATGTTATATACATACATGAAATCTAAAAGAATTATGCTTTAAAGGCAAGCCTTGCATACTGATGCTGGTAAAACTGAACTTTAGTTAACCTTTGGAGTTGTTTGCCAGTTTAAAAGTTGTTTACCAGACAGAGGGGATTTCAAAGAGGAACTATACCACAGGTGTGTGGGCAAACGGCTTTCTGAAAGGAGGAGGTAATATATAAAACTAGACATTACGGGGCTTGTTGACAACTCAGGAAATGATTTGTAATGTTTTAAAACAGTTCATTAGCTCATGAATAAACTGGTGATCTAAATATCATCAGCTGAATGATTACCTAATGGCCTAGGTGTAATCAATTGAACCTATTGACCCTATGGCATACTCAAACCTATAAAAGGCTCAGAGGTTGGTAATAGACTGGAACTTATCATCATCCGGATCTGATTGAAGCAAGAGCCTGAACTGAGCATACAGCATTGCCTGCCAGTGTCGGCCCTGTCTTGACTGAACAGATAGCTGTACTGAATAGGTTTGGAGTCCCCTATCAGTGGCAAAGATGATTCTCTTTGCATACGCTTGTAAGTACATGATTTAACAGTTTTATAATTGTTAATGTGATAGGTCATAGGTTAGGTTTTGCATATTAATGTGATAGGTTTTTGCATATTGACTAGTCAATTGCTTTTTTTGTTACAAACCTTAATTGTTAAAAGCTAAAAATAAAATTGCTAAAGTTTGAGCCTTGGTCTCTTGTGTCATCTCTAATACTGTATTAACCACAGAATTTAGTAACCTGACCAGAACAGCTGGCGTAGTCGGCAGGATCTGTGGTTTGCAGTAGATATGTCACAACAGCCAATGTTTTTCCATTTAAGCACCTAGGTGTAGGGTTAAATAAGAAACAATCTGTGGATGCCAAAAGTAAGGGAGGGCAAATGTTGAATTTCCAGCATTGCTTGGAAAATGGGACCCCTTGCTAAGGCATTGAGTCAGGTTTCACCTCCACCTTCCCTAAGTCCTCACCAGTAAACCCAGTAGACCCTGAGGAGCTGGCAAAGGCCTTATCAGGTTTAAAATTGGAGGATAAGGGAAAGAAGGTGAAAGAGGGAGTGGGAGCAGCTGGATGGCTGTTCTTTGAAGCAATACAGGAGTCCCTCTTGGCTTGGTTTCTTGGGGTCGGGGATACAGAGGGAGAGGAGGGGTGACTGAGAGATGGAGAGATGCACGAGTGTGCCTGTTTCGTATTTCACCCCAGGCTGAAGCAGATAGTGAACAATTGTGACCATAAAGATCCCCATATCAATACATTGGTCGTGTGCTTGGCCTCAGCCTTCGGGCCACTTGGCCGGATGCTACAGCAGTAGCAGAGGAGTGCAAATCCTAGAAAACGATAGCTGAAGCAATCCAACAGCTAAGGGAAATGGCCATGTTAGCAACTATTTACTCATTAGAAATGATAAATGGGGAGTTGCATATTCCAAAAGGGCCAGACGGACAAATCTTTACTGGTAATATGAGGAATAAGTTAATTAAAAATGCCCCACAATGGTGGAAAGGGCAGCTTATGGCTGCCTTGGCAGGGTGTATTGGCCAACCGATATGGGATGTAATGTCTACATTAAACCAGCTGGCAGAGCTGGTAGAAGAGAAAGAGCAGAGGAAGGCCAGAAAGGCAAATACAGACAAGTTAAAAAGCATGGGTAGTGAAAAAGTAACAAGGATACAGATGTTTCTAGATTTGTTAAGATGGGGGGTAGAAGCTGCAGAAATAGATGGAATAACTACAGAAGAAATATACAAAAAATGGAAACAGAAGCAGAAAGGAAGAGAATCAGATCTTTCAGGAAAACAAACCCCTGCAAAAAGCCCAAACAGAAGTACCACTGAAGGGAAGAAAGGGTGGAATCAGTTGTATCCTGACATCCCCACTGATGAGGAGCTAGCACAATGGCAGAGGGGAGAGTTTACTGATGAAAGAGATTGGGGAGAGAAGGGGTGGAGAACCCCAATGGAAAAAATGGAAGCAAATTGACTAGAAGGCGGGTCCCCAGTAGCTAGAGGCACAGTTAGAGCCATTACACCTGGGGACCGGCCTTCGTGCCTCTTACCATTTTTGGAGGAGGACCACAACACGTAATGGCTTTAGTAGATACTGGATCAGAAATAACTATTTTGCAGGCAACCCCCGTAAATTTCGTGGACAGTCTGTGGAGATTGATGGATATGGGGGGGCAAAGACGATAGGTGTCAAAACCAAAGTAAAAATGGCCTTTGGGGATGGTATTCCTAGTGCCATTGTAGCCGTGATAGCTCCTGTACCAGAACACATTTTAGGAATAGATGTTCTAAAGGGTAGGACCTTAGAAACTACAGTAGGGCCATTTAGATTTGGAGTACGACACTGTTCAGTCAATGCAGTCAAGGCTGTTGTTCGAGGTGATGCCAAGTGGGAACCTTTGCATATTCCCACACCAAAAGTGGTGACCAACATCAAACAATATCGTGTTCCAGGGGGCCATTCAGAAATTACTGAAACAATCCAGGAATTACTTCGTGTTGGCATACTCGAACCAACTGTGAGCCCATTTAATAGCCCGGTGTGGCCTGTCAAAAAACCTGATGGTTCCTGGCGATGACGGTAGATTATCGGGCTTGAATAAGGTGGCTCCACCTTTAACTGCAGCAGTGCCGGACATTGTTACCATTGTAGAGAGACTTTCTTCTTCTGCTGGGCCGTACCATGCAGTTTTGGACTTGGCAAATGCTTTCTTCTCCATACCTATAGCAGAAGAGAGTAGGGCTCAATTTGCATTTACCTGGGAGGGGAGGCAATATACCTTCCAGGTACTTCCACAAGGATATCTACACAGCCCAACCCTTTGCCATGGGCTGGTGGCCAGAGATCTGGCTAAGTTGCAGTTAAATAAAGTTACTGTATTCCATTACATTGATGACGTCCTGATTACAGGAGAAAAGCCAGATGTGGACATTGCATTGGAAACAGTGATCAAACACCTTCAGAGCCGAGGGTGGGCAATAAATGAGGATAAAACACAGCAGGGAACATCAGTGAAATTCCTGGGTATGATATGGAATGGAGCAAAAAGAGAAATACCTGCATCGGCCTTAGAAAGTATCCAAAAGATTGCGGTCCCAAAAACAAAACAGCAGGCACAAGCCTTTTTGGGAGCAATGGGCTTTTGGAGAGCATTTGTACCACACCTTGGGCAAGTTTTACGACCTATTCACTATGTGACTAGAAAGAAATGTGATTTTCAGTGGGGTCCAAACAGCAGATGGCCTTCGAGGAAGCGAAAAAGCCTTGCAACAAAGTGTGGGACTGGGTCCAATAGACCCACAGCAACCTTTTATTTTGGAAGTGACTGTTGCTAATAATGTCATGTCCTGGGGATTGTGGCAAAAGAATGATGTGGGAAAGAAAAGACCACTGGGATTTTGGTCTAAATCCCTGACCGGAGCACAGACTAGATATAGCCCTCTCGAACAGCATGTACTGGCTGTATATACTGCCTTGATTCATGTAGAGGGCTGACCAAACAACAGACGGTGACAGTGAAAGTAGACTACCCAATCCAGGGGTGGTTACGAGACAATACTCTGAGTAAATGGGACAGACATTTATCAACTCAATGATACCACAGCTTGTGTAGTATCCTCCTGTAAGCTGGCTTGGAGTGATGGAACAATCACAGACAGTGGAGCACATTGTAAAAGTAATGTACATGCAATCATTGATTTTTGTACTGGGGAATTGATCAGACTGACTAGATGGATGGACATCACATTAAATGCTAGCATAGAACCATTGCACACTTTTAGATGGCCATCTCTAGTCCACCGGACTTTAAACAAATTAAGCAGGAAGGGCAAGCTGTACTGCTCCTGCTGAATAAGACTTTACATGATGCGCATCAAACTGTAATTAAAATGATTAAAGACAAAGGTACCATTCTTCAAATTGCAAACGAAATTCAAGACATGTCTGTTTCACATTGGTATGATATTTTTATGTGGTCACCAAAGGCTTCTGCCTGGTTTAACTTGCTTTTACACCTTTATTGCTGACCACAATAGTTTCAGTGTTGTTCTGCTTAATTTCCTACTGCATTTATTGTAAGGTCATAAAAAAATACAATAAAATGCTGTCAATTTTGCACATTATTAGAAGCACACAGCGATCATTGCTTAGTGCAAGGGGTGGCCTGTGACGGATCCACACAGTTTACCTGATTTTTGATGCCCTAAGCCATTGAACTGCTGTGTGTTTGTAGGTGTGCTTAATGTTAGATTGATATGCTGTTAATTGAATAAATACATGATATGCTGCTTAATGTTATATACATACATGAAATCTAAAAGAATTATGCTTTAAAGGCAAGCCTTGCATACTGATGCTGGTAAAACTGAACTTTAGTTAACCTTTGGAGTTGTTTGCCAGTTTAAAAGTTGTTTACCAGACAGAGGGGGATTTCAAAGAGGAACTATACCACAGGTGTGTGGGCAAACGGCTTTCTGAAAGGAGGAGGTAATATATAAAACTAGACATTACGGGGCTTGTTGACAACTCAGGAAATGATTTGTAATGTTTTAAAAACAGTTCATTAGCTCATGAATAAACTGGTGATCTAAATATCATCAGCTGAATGATTACCTAATGGCCTAGGTGTAATCAATTGAACCTATTGACCCTATGGCATACTCAAACCTATAAAAGGCTCAGAGGTTGGTAATAGACTGGAACTTATCATCATCCGGATCTGATTGAAGCAAGAGCCTGAACTGAGCATACAGCATTGCCTGCCAGTGTCGGCCCTGTCTTGACTGAACAGATAGCTGTACTGAATAGGTTTGGAGTCCCCCTATCAGTGGCAAAGATGATTCTCTTTTTGCATACGCTTGTAAGTACATGATTTAACAGTTTTTATAATTGTTAATGTGATAGGTCATAGGTTAGGTTTTGCATATTAATGTGATAGGTTTTTTTGCATATTGACTAGTCAATTGCTTTTTTTGTTACAAACCTTAATTGTTAAAAGCTAAAAATAAAATTGCTAAAGTTTGAGCCTTGGTCTCTTGTGTCATCTCTAATACTGTATTAACCACAGAATTTAGTAACCTGACCAGAACAGCTGGCGTAGTCGGCAGGATCTGTGGTTTGCAGTAGATATGTCACAACAGCCAATGTTTTTTCCATTTAAGCACCTAGGTGTAGGGTTAAATAAGAAACAATCTGTGGATGCCAAAAGTAAGGGAGGGGCAAATGTTGAATTTCCAGCATTGCTTGGAAAATGGGACCCCCTTGCTAAGGCATTGAGTCAGGTTTCACCTCCACCTTCCCCTAAGTCCTCACCAGTAAACCCAGTAGACCCTGAGGAGCTGGCAAAGGCCTTATCAGGTTTAAAATTGGAGGATAAGGGAAAGAAGGTGAAAGAGGGAGTGGGAGCAGCTGGATGGCTGTTCTTTGAAGCAATACAGGAGTCCCTCTTGGCTTGGTTTCTTCGGGTCTGGGATACAGGGGGAGAGGCGGTGTCACTGAGTGATGAAGAGATGCACCAGTGTGCCTGTTTAGTATTTCACCCCCGGCTGAAGCAGATAGTGAACAATTGTGACCATAAAGATCCCCATATCAATACATTGGTGGTATGGTTAGCCTCAGCCTTTCGGGCCACTTGGCCGGATGCTACAGCAGTAGCAGAGGAGTGCAAATCCTGGAAAACGATAGCTGAAGCAATCCAACAGCTAAGGGAAATGGCCATGTTAGCAACTATTTACTCATTAGAAATGATAAATGGGGAGTTGCATATTCCAAAAGGGCCAGACGGACAAATCTTTACTGGTAATATGAGGAATAAGTTAATTAAAAATGCCCCACAATGGTGGAAAGGGCAGCTTATGGCTGCCTTGGCAGGGTGTATTGGCCAACCGATATGGGATGTAATGTCTACATTAAACCAGCTGGCAGAGCTGGTAGAAGAGAAAGAGCAGAGGAAGGCCAGAAAGGCAAATACAGACAAGTTAAAAAGCATGGGTAGTGAAAAAGTAACAAGGAGACAGATGTTTCTAGATTTGTTAAGATGGGGGGTAGAAGCTGCAGAAATAGATGGAATAACTACAGAAGAAATATACAAAAAATGGAAACAGAAGCAGAAAGGAAGAGAATCAGATCTTTCAGGAAAACAAACCCCTGCAAAACGCCCAAACAGAAGTACCACTGAAGGGAAGAAAGGGTGGAATCAGTTGTATCCTGACATCCCCACTGATGAGGAGCTAGCACAATGGCAGAGGGGAGTTTACTGATGAAAGAGATTGGGGAGAGAAGGGTGGAGAACCCCAATGGAAAAAATGGAAGCAAATTGACTAGAAGGCGGGTCCCCAGTAGCTAGAGGCACAGTTAGAGCCATTACACCTGGGGACCGACGCCCACGATGCCTCTTACCATTTTTGGAGGAGGACCACAACACGTAATGGCTTTAGTAGATACTGGATCAGAAATAACTATTTTTGCAGGCAACCCCCGTAAATTTCGTGGACAGTCTGTGGAGATTGATGGATATGGGGGGGCAAAGACGATAGGTGTCAAAACCAAAGTAAAAATGGCCTTTGGGGATGGTATTCCTAGTGCCATTGTAGCCGTGATAGCTCCTGTACCAGAACACATTTTAGGAATAGATGTTCTAAAGGGTAGGACCTTAGAAACTACAGTAGGGCCATTTAGATTTGGAGTACGACACTGTTCAGCCAATGCAGTCAAGGCTGTTGTTCGAGGTGATGCCAAGTGGGAACCTTTGCATATTCCCACACCAAAAGTGGTGACCAACATCAAACAATATCGTGTTCCAGGGGGCCATTCAGAAATTACTGAAACAATCCAGGAATTACTCGTGTTGGCATACTCGAACCAACTGTGAGCCCATTTAATAGCCCGGTGTGGCCTGTCAAAAAACCTGATGGTTCCTGGCGTATGACGGTAGATTATCGGGGCTTGAATAAGGTGGCTCCACCTTTAACTGCAGCAGTGCCGGACATTGTTACCATTGTAGAGAGACTTTCTTCTTCTGCTGGGCCGTACCATGCAGTTTTGGACTTGGCAAATGCTTTCTTCTCCATACCTATAGCAGAAGAGAGTAGGGCTCAATTTGCATTTACCTGGGAGGAGGCAATATACCTTCCAGGTACTTCCACAAGGATATCTACACAGCCCAACCCTTTGCCATGGGCTGGTGGCCAGAGATCTGGCTAAGTTGCAGTTAAATAAAGTTACTGTATTCCATTACATTGATGACGTCCTGATTACAGGAGAAAAGCCAGATGTGGACATTGCATTGGAAACAGTGATCAAACACCTTCAGAGCCGAGGGTGGGCAATAAATGAGGATAAAACACAGCAGGGAACATCAGTGAAATTCCTGGGTATGATATGGAATGGAGCAAAAAGAGAAATACCTGCATCGGCCTTAGAAAGTATCCAAAAGATTGCGGTCCCAAAAACAAAACAGCAGGCACAAGCCTTTTTGGGAGCAATGGGCTTTTGGAGAGCATTTGTACCACACCTTGGGCAAGTTTTACGACCTATTCACTATGTGACTAGAAAGAAATGTGATTTTCAGTGGGGTCCGAAACAGCAGATGGCCTTCGAGGAAGCGAAAAAAGCCTTGCAACAAAGTGTGGGACTGGGTCCAATAGACCCACAGCAACCTTTTATTTTGGAAGTGACTGTTGCTAATAATGTCATGTCCTGGGGATTGTGGCAAAAGAATGATGTGGGAAAGAAAAGACCACTGGGATTTTGGTCTAAATCCCTGACCGGAGCACAGACTAGATATAGCCCTCTCGAACAGCATGTACTGGCTGTATATACTGCCTTGATTCATGTAGAGGGGCTGACCAAACAACAGACGGTGACAGTGAAAGTAGACTACCCAATCCAGGGGTGGTTACGAGACAATACTCTGAGTAAATGGGACAGACATTTATCAACTCAATGATACCACAGCTTGTGTAGTATCCTCCTGTAAGCTGGCTTGGAGTGATGGAACAATCACAGACAGTGGAGCACATTGTAAAAGTAATGTACATGCAATCATTGATTTTTGTACTGGGGAATTGATCAGACTGACTAGATGGATGGACATCACATTAAATGCTAGCATAGAACCATTGCACACTTTTAGATGGCCATCTCTAGTCCACCCGGACTTTAAACAAATTAAGCAGGAAGGGCAAGCTGTACTGCTCCTGCTGAATAAGACTTTACATGATGCGCATCAAACTGTAATTAAAATGATTAAAGACAAAGGTACCATTCTTCAAATTGCAAACGAAATTCAAGACATGTCTGTTTCACATTGGTATGATATTTTTATGTGGTCACCAAAGGCTTCTGCCTGGTTTAACTTGCTTTTACACCCTTTATTGCTGACCACAATAGTTTCAGTGTTGTTCTGCTTAATTTCCTACTGCATTTATTGTAAGGTCATAAAAAATACAATAAAATGCTGTCAATTTTGCACATTATTAGAAGCACACAGCGATCATTGCTTAGTGCAAGGGGTGGCCTGTGACGGATCCACACAGTTTACCTGATTTTTGATGCCCTAAGCCATTGAACTGCTGTGTGTTTGTAGGTGTGCTTAATGTTAGATTGATATGCTGTTAATTGAATAAATACATGATATGCTGCTTAATGTTATATACATACATGAAATCTAAAAGAATTATGCTTTAAAGGCAAGCCTTGCATACTGATGCTGGTAAAACTGAACTTTAGTTAACCTTTGGAGTTGTTTGCCAGTTTAAAAGTTGTTTACCAGACAGAGGGGATTTCAAAGAGGAACTATACCACAGGTGTGTGGGCAAACGGCTTTCTGAAAGGAGGAAGTAATGTATAAAACTAGACATTACGGGCTTGTTGACAACTCAGGAAATGATTTGTAATGTTTTAAAACAGTTCATTAGCTCATGAATAAACTGGTGATCTAAATATCATCAGCTGAATGATTACCTAATGGCCTAGGTGTAATCAATTGAACCTATTGACCCTATGGCATACTCAAACCTATAAAAGGCTCAGAGGTTGGTAATAGACTGGAACTCATCATCATCCGGATCTGATTGAAGCAAGAGCCTGAACTGAGCATACAGCATTGCCTGCCAGTGTCGGCCCTGTCTTGACTGAACAGATAGCTGTACTGAATAGGTTTGGAGCCCCCCTATCAGTGGCAAAGATGATTCTCTTTTTGCATACGCTTGTAAGTACATGATTTAACAGTTTTTATAATTGTTAATGTGATAGGTCATAGGTTAGGTTTTGCATATTAATGTGATAGGTTTTTTTGCATATTGACTAGTCAATTGCTTTTTTTTGTTACAAACCTTAATTGTTAAAAGCTAAAAATAAAATTGCTAAAGTTTGAGCCTTGGTCTCTTGTGTCATCTCTAATACTGTATTAACCACAGAATTTAGTAACCTGACCAGAACAGAGACGTACAATAAAGCTCCCAGTCAGCAGAAACTGTTCAGTTACTTAATTCTTAGTGCAGTCACACAGCATGGAAAATGAAATAAATCACTATTATTAAATCCACCAAAACACATTAACGCTCAAACCATACTTTTTCGTTTCTTAACTTCATCAGATGTGGGCTGGAACTAAAACCAGAAATTTAAACCATTGGCAATTATCATAAACCAATCAGAATATTTTAATTTACGTAGTAAATTTAACTTTTTGTAAAAAAAAAAATTTAGGTGCAATGGGAGACGACACGAGCACAGGAGGCGATGAGAGAAGTTTTAGGGAGGAGATTGGCCAAACACATAAGTTAGTGGGCCAGCTCTCCCAGTTGATTGACCTGCTAACACCCTTCAGCCTATCAATGATGAGCTGGTCAAGGTAAATGTTACGAGGAACCAGGAAGTAGCCAGTAATGCAGAACAGCGTGGGGAGGGAGCCGTGGCTGGGGCGAGAGCTACGAACAGATTACCAGCATAATTAAATGGCAACAACAAATGTTCTTTTCTTCAAACCCCAGCGTTTTTCAGCAGGAAGAAACAAGTAGAAACCATGGGCAATCTGGTATGAATTCTGCTTCTGAAATAGCGTTGGAGCAAGAAACACATTCTAGTACAACAATTAATGAGGCTATTAACATGGACCTTAATGACTGGCTTCATGTCAGTTTTTCAAGGAACTTTAAAGACAAAAATATTAAACTTAAACCGGTGTCTGACACATTTAGAAACCAACTAGAAAAGTTGGAGAAGTTATTGTTTAAGTATAAGACTTTGGAAATTGAAAACAGTTATTTAAAAGAATGTATTAGGGAATCATTGTTCCAAAAGGACTGCGTATTTGTAAATATCCAAATAACTTGGTGTCTGGGAGCATTTGTTTCATAAGGAATTGATTCGTATTTTTAATAATTGTGGGCTAGAAATGTTAAAAATTATAGTTAATGAAAATGAAAGATTAAAAATGGAACTTATTAAAGAAATTGATGTGTTGGATGAAAGTGTTAAGAATGACTTGATGTTTACGATTCCTTTGGAAAAAGAAAATTACATCAAAATTAGAAAAGGAACTGATGTTCAGTGTAATGAACTGATTGTGAGGAAAATTAAGAAATTAGAAAGGGATTTACAGGAATGCAAAAACAATACTTGTTACCCCGAACTCAAGATTGGTAATAGGTTTTGGGAGAGTGGTGGGAGGGGAAACAATGATGAAAGAGTGTATAATGAGAATCCCAGAATAGAACAGGTTGGGGACTTGGATGATTTTGAAGAATACCCCGCACTAAGGAGATCATAAAGATTGAAAAATAAAAATGGTTATCAGCAGCAGCAGCAGCAGTATACAAATTTTTGGGGACAATCAAGAAGGGGGGGTACTAAGTATGGTAAGTACCCACCACCCCGACTCAGTCAATGAAGTATTCATTCAGGATGTTAACAACAAATATAGATTTATTAGAGATAATTTTAGTAGTATATCTTTGCAAAATGTACATTTTGATTTATTATCCAAAGATATGAAACTCATTCCTTTTAAAAAAGGAGACCTCACCAAGATATTGTTGGACGTTAAGATTTTTACAAGAAAAATTAATCTACAGGATTTTTTAACCAAGAAACCCCTTATTTACCTAATAATTTAGTTAAGAGGAGTGTTTTTAATCCCCCCTACACCCACAGATTAGAAATTTTGAGAATTTAGTGGAAAATGAAATAAGAAAGAACTTTGATAAAGTTAAATATAGAAGTAATTTGGATTTCGAAGAAAGTTCCATGTTAAATGAATTAAGGAAAGACACGAATACAAGAGTTATGAAGCCAGATAAGGGAGGGGGAATTGTACTGATGGATACTTGGACCTATGAAGGGAAGATGAATAAAATCTTAAGGGACCCTGAGAGATATACTAGTATTTCAGAAAATGAGATTAATATAGCTTATTGTAGAATTGACATGGAATTGGAGAATTTAGTTTTGGAAGGTTTGATTGACAGTAAGACTTATCAATATTTAAAGGTGGAGAAACCAAAGATACCAACAATATTCAGTATACCAAAAGTACACAAAAATGGTACTGACCCACCTTTACGACCAATAGTGTCTGCGGAGGGTTTGAAGACACTTCCCCTTGCTAAATATAGTGATTCAAAACTAAAACCGTCCTGGTTAAGGAGAAAAAATATACTTAGGTTATTGTGGGATTTTCTTAGAAGTATTGATCAGAATTTATACAAAGAAAATATTGTTTCTTACCATCGATGTAATTGATTTGTTTTCTAACATTCTTCACGAAGAAGGTTTAGCACTTTTGGAAGAGTTGATTTTTGAAGATAGGATTTTAACACATAATGAATGTACTGTAATTCTTCAATTAATGGACTTGGTTCCGAAATACAATTTTTTTCTACTTTAAAGGTGAATATTTTCACCAAATAAAGGGGGTAGCTATGGCCGCAGCTTGCGCACCAACATACGCAAATCTAGTTTTGGCAAAATGGGAAGAGAAACAGATGTTTAAATCTATCTTTAGCAGTAAATGGCTGTTATATAAAAGATTTTTGGACGACATCTGCATCTTCTGGGAAGCTACTGAGGAAGAGATCTTGGAGTTCATAGAATTTTTAAACAGTAGTACTGACTTCTTAAGATTTACATTTAAAGTTGATTTGGAAAAACTGGAATACTTTGATGTAATGATCTATAAGAAGGACAACAAATTTAATTCAAAGGTACATAGAAAAATCACTTATTCCAACTCTTGTTTACATTACAATAGTGCTTATTTACATTACAATAGTGCTCATCCAATGTATACAAAAAGAAATTTGGTTAGGGGGAAGTACATAAGATCATCACGAATGACATCTAATGATGAGGATTTTTTAAATGAAATGATTACCTTAAGGAGAATGTTTATTAAAAGGAAGTACCCATGAGGTGTTAATTGAAGAAATAGAAAAGGAAGTGGCAGAAGGTAGATCAGAAAAATTTAAACCTATATTAGGTTTAATAAGTGAAACAAACAGGCAGAATAAAATAGAAGAAGATTTTAATTGAGCCTTAGTAATTGAATATAATGCAAGTTCAGCATTAGTTAGGAACACTTTGGAGAAAGAATGGAACAGATTTACCTCTATCACTGACCTAGAAAAAATAAAAAAGGAAAATTTGAAAGTGGTATATAAGAAATCCTTAAGTATTAAAAACTTATTAGAAACAAACAGGCAACTGATGTATCAAATAGAATAAAAAGGAAGGGAACCTTTAAATGTCAACATGTCAAACAGGTGCACTGCTGCAACTGTTGGAACCTTATTAGTTAAAACTGATCACAATTCAGTCACCTCCAAAATGATACTAACACCAGAACTCACAAAGGGTGAAATCAGACTAAAAAACTTCACCAAGGCAAACTATACCCACCTAGGTGAAGGTATAAATGCATTCCAAGCCCCACTCCAAGCTGAAAGTGGTAACTGCACCAAAGCTTACACTAATGCCTTGCACAATCACTTGCATAAGTGTATAAACTCAGCTGTACCAGATAGAATCAAAGCCAGAGCCCCAAGTAAAATCAAGCTGCCATGGTGGACATCCAGCATCAACAAATTCTACAATAAATGCAAAGAATTGCTGTCCAAAAAAACAAAGACAAAGACCCAACAATGGAAAAGCACCCTCCTCAGCCTTAACAGGCAAATATGACAACTTGTCAAATCCTCCAAGAGCTCCTTTGAGAGAAACATAGCAAACACTGCCAAGCGTAACCATAAGTCCTTTTATAGCTACGTACGTAACCTAAAGGGTAGGATCCAAGCATGTGCAGAACTGTTAGTCAATGGTTTCACACACACTGACCCCAAAGAGATAGTGAACCTGCTAGAGGATAGATTTGGTAAAAATGTCACTCCCTTATCCCCTCCTAGCTTACAACAAACCCTCCCCAAAACTTCCCCCCACCTTACATATCTGAAAACAGGTCCTCAAGGCCCTGCCCATGACAAAGAACATGGCCTCTATGGAACTAGGTGACATCCCAGGCTGTCTTCTAAACAGGCTAAAACATGAACTAGCTTTACTGCTAAGTACCCTTTTCAATCATAGCCTAACCATGGGTTTTGTTCCTGTGTAATGGAGAACAGCTACAGTTATTCCCCTCCATAAAGATGGCCTAGCAATGGACCCGAGGAATTACAAACCCATAAGCCTGATCAGCGTCATCTGTCAGGCCATGGAATGTATTATTATGGACCTCATAAATAAAAACATAGGTGACCTCCAAACACTAGATCCTACCCAATTCGGCTTCATGAAGGGCAGATCCTGCCTGTTAAATCTGGAGGATTTCTTTGAAAGTGTGACCAGGGCCATTGATGAGAGCAAACAGCATACCTTGACTTGGCAATGGCTTTCAACACAGTCTTACATTCAGGCATTACCAATAAACTTAGCAAACTGAATGTAAACCCCTTCATTGTAAGATGTGTTGCCAAGTGGCTCACAAACTGGACACTCACTATCAAAGTGGGTGACTCCACATCAACCAGCAGACCTGTTACCAGTGGAGTGCCACAGGGGTCAGTGCTGGGCCTCCTACTGTTTGGTATATACTTTTCAGAAGTTCAGGTCAAAACTAAAGGGTTGTGGCTGACCAAGTTTGCAGATAACTGCACATTATGTGCAATCATTGAATCCCCAAATGATGTCAGTATACTCCAGGGGGGTCTCACACAGATCAACAAATGGTGTATTAGTCATGGTCTCAAACTGAATGCAAAGAAATGCATCACCATTCCCTTCAGCACAAACAATGTCCCTTCACAATATCAAATTGACAATAATACCCTACGTACCCGTGAAGTGGTAAGGGACCTGGGATCACAAGTTAATCCAACCTTAACTTTGACCACTATGTGTCTACCATTGTAAGGAAAGCTTTACACATAGCTCACTTGATTAGTAAAGGCATCGGCTCGAAAGCAAAAGAAGTTATAACCTCCCTATACTCAGCACTTATCTGGCCCATAATTGAGTATATGTACCATACTAATCACCTGCAGCAATTAGAGAGACCTCAGAAGTTCCTAACAAAGAAGATCAAGGTCCTCCAGCATGTGCCTTACACGGACCGACTAAAGTCCCTGTCATTATATGCCATATCATATAGATTTCTTAGC
This sequence comes from Protopterus annectens, assembly GCF_019279795.1. Taxonomy (NCBI): domain Eukaryota; kingdom Metazoa; phylum Chordata; order Ceratodontiformes; family Protopteridae; genus Protopterus; species Protopterus annectens. The sequence goes on along the minus strand of NC_056737.1, from coordinate 607,864,873 downwards.
AGGAAACTTATGCCTGGCCTACAGAGCAAACCAAGACCCAAACCTTATGAACTTACTGCATATCCATAAATCAAATGGGTCTAGGACTACCCATTCCAGGGACTTAAATATAGCCTGCGACTTAAACAGGACATGCTGGAGGAACAGATTTATCTTGCAGTGACTGCCATGTCTTTGGAACAGGCTGCTAATTCATGTGAAACAGAGCACCTCTATGACACTGTTCAAGAGGAATGTGGACGAGTGGATGGGGCACTGTAAATTCTTACCGAGGATAGTATCCACAACCCTCCTGGACATGGGCAGTCATCACTAAATGCAATCTTGGTTATTGACTAGTACTTCTACGGTATTACATTGTGTTGAAACTGCTAGGCTTAAAATGACCTCTGGGTTGATAGCCTAGTAATCTCCTATAATCCTGTGATCCTATGATATTTACACAAAACTGGATGTCTTGAGCTGGTGATTTTAGAAATTCCAATATTCAAATTTATGAAGTTTTCCTGATCTCTTCATATGATTTCCTGACTGACTTTTAGTTTTCCAGACAGAATGGAAAAATAAGTATGTGGCAATCATGTCTGCTACTTATGACTGGGGATGCAATTAATTTAATGCTATTACTGATACCTGACGCCATTAATTCTCTTTGAGGCCCCACTGTTTGCGAAGTCTACTGAGGTCTTTTGATTCTGTTAATCTTATTAAAGCCACCTAACATCTTTTATGGTTCAGTGGGCCTTCTGAGCTAATTTCATTTAATTTGATAAGGGCCTGACTTTGTTAATCTTGCTAGACTCTCCATTTTTCATAATCCTGTTTAAATCCCTTCCACATTAATCCTGCTGAGGAAACTGATTTTGCTAATTCTAGTCCTCAAATCAGTTGTATCTCAGGGGTTGAAGCCTACCTTCTTTACTCCTGCTACACCTATGCTGATTCCTTTAGATCTGCTGTGGTCCCATGGCTTTGCTATTTCTACAGTTCCCAAAATTATAGAACTGACCCAGCTACCTACTTAAAAATTAAAGTGTAACAATATTTAAATAGCTCTTATGTCACAGTGTATTTAGTCAGTTGATTACTTGTAGCTAACATATTATTGCTTTATTTTGTTTGTATGAATAAGAAAGCAACTGCTTTGTCCTGAAAGAAGAAGAGTTTGACACATTATGATTTTTTTGGCTGTTTTTGTCCTGCATTATATTAAAATAAGTTTATGTTTACACTAAGTGTGTGTGCTTATTTTATTATATTTTGACTACTGAGTACACACAGTATTTTTGGCAGGGGTAAGTACTGCACGGGATGCTTCAGTTTGCTGAATCTATTTTTTTAGCTAACATGTATAGTAATATTTCTTAAAGTATGATTATAAAGTGTTTATTTCTGTAATAGGTAAAAGAGTTGCAAGGTGTTGCCAAAATTGACATTGATGTGGTTTTGTGGAGGAGAGGCAAACATTTTATAACATTAATAGAACAATAATGATCCAGAGGGAAGCAGAATATAAGAAAATACTACTGTTGTTGGTGAGTCTTGATACAGGGAAAGCATTCACTGGATTAAGCCGGGATTTTATGAGTGTGGTAACGGGCGCATTTGCATTCCCTGATATAATAATAAGTTTAATTAGGAGACTATATGAGGGATTAGAGGCAAAAATTAAAGAGGGTGGTTTCCTCTCTGATAAGGGGTGTCCTCTTTCCCCTTTGTTATTTGCATTATATTCAAAGCTATTGGCAAATAAATTAAGGGACTCAGAAATTCAAGGATATAATTGGTATGGTAATCAAGAAAAGTTGGCTTTATTTACAGACAATATTATTTTGTACCTGATAAAACCAGAAATAGATATCTCAGTGCTGTGAACACTCTCAGACAGTGTCAAGATTTTACAGGATACAAAATTAATGAAGACAAAGGCTATAGATGTAAACTGTATACCCACATATGAAATGGTTCAGTTCTACCATATTTATGGGGATATGATAACATTAAGTATTTATGAGTATGGATTAAAAATTTCCAGTACTGGATCCACAAAAAAGACAAACTTGCGAACGTAACCAGAAGACCCAAAAGCAGCGTTTCAGAATAAATGCAGTAGTTCACAAATAAGTGTTAGTAAACACCCTGAAGTACTCCACTTGGTATAAAAATCCCTTAAGGCAGAAATTCGAAAACTTCCATTTATTATAAAAAAAGCTTTAAGTGCTAAAATAAAATACACTTTTCGTCGCACAATGATGCACAACTTCCTCAGAAGACAATAACGGACTACTATTTACTCCTTTTATAGTGTGTTAACAACCATATTCTAATTAAATGATAATTAATTACATAAATAGATGAATAAATAAATTTAACATTCCTAAGCATACTTTATTTGATTATGTTAACATAATACAAGTAAATTCTAATAATATATATATAATGTAATTCCAAGTATTAGAGAATAAGAAAATTGGTTATTTACTAATAATAAATAAACGCTAAAAACGCTCATGCAAGATACTCACAAAAAATATATATGTATTAATGGACAATTTGAAATTGTGATAACATGGTTATTGACAGCAAGTAAATAAATAAATACGTTACACCAATATAATTCCTATATATATTGTGTAACTAACGTTAATGAGTGCACCAAGAAAATCTCATTGTTAAAGGCTACAAATAAAATTTTATATATATATGAAATTCAAATGGGTAAACCACATAATTTAAAAACAATCATTTACATTATACATTCTAAAAACCTATGTGTGGATAGACATCAGTATTTTTACCTGAATTAAAAAATCAGATACTAAAAACTATTAGTTGTTATTAAGGACGACCTGTATGTTCTAAATATTAAAAGTGCTACCAGAGTAATATATATAATCTATTAATATAAGTTAATATAATATAATCCTATTTAAGAATCCATAAAAATATATATAAAAATATAATATTTAATATTAATATTTAATATTTAATATTTAATATTTAATGTTTGATATGAAATATCTTATCAACATTCATATCAAAATTCATGTCCCCATTTCTAAAAATTACTAAAACAACTAATTAAATAAAGCAGCATAAGTGGAATTGCATCATAATACTTGGAACTACATTATATATATATTATTAGAATTTACTTGTATTATGTTAACATAATCAAATAAAGTATGCTTAGGAATGTTAAATTTATTTATTCATCTATTTATGTAATTAATTATCATTTAATTAGAATATGGTTGTTAACACACTATAAAAGGAGTAAATAGTAGTAGTAGTAGTCCGTTATTGTCTTCTGAGGAAGTTGTGCATCATTGTGCGACGAAAAGTGTATTTTATTTTAGCACTTAAAGCTTTTTTTATAATAAATGGAAGTTTTCGAATTTCTGCCTTAAGGGATTTTTATACCAAGTGGAGTACTTCAGGGTGTTTACTAACATGGATTAAAAATTATTTGATTATGGCAGCTAAAGATATGTGGGAAGAGACTAAACAAAGGATAACAGAAAAGCTGAAAAACTGGAAGCTCGTGTTTGTGGATATGGATAGCAAAATACAAGCAGTGAAAATGTTTTAGTCCCTTCAGTTTTATATACAGGTCAGACATATTTGTATCAAAGTAGTGAATATTGTAACAAAGATAAAAGAACTGGAAGTGGAATCTTTAGAAAAGGGTAGAAGCAAATTATATAAAAAATGGAAATTGTGGGAATACATGCAGAATAATGTTTTGGAGGAGGAGGACTGAGGTTTGAGGAAAGGCAGAAACTGAGCAATTTGTGTAATGTTGGATTGATGATAATTCTGTAAAAAAGTATGTGCTATATAATGCTTGTAACTGTGAATATGATAACATATATATATATATATATATATATTTTTTTTTATACTTGCATGTTTGCTTATGTCTTAAGTGACAGTTCAATAAATGTGTTAAAAATACTGTCTCTTACAAATCCTGTTGATGTTTTTAATCACATATGTATTTGTATAAAGAGTTGATACAGTAATGGCAGATTATCAGCACAATCAAAAGCAACTTCTTTTCATTCGCATAACTGTCTCTTAGTTCACATAATGAAACATGATGTACGCATGCATTGTATAGTATTACCAAAGGAATGCTGTTATAATAGTTGAACTGCTATATGTGGTAGATAATGGTATGTAAAAGAAACTATACCATTTTCATTATGCTTGTATGTTGTTATATTCATATGTCATGGCTGAAAATGGTACCTCGATCAACCCGCCTACTTGCTCAACAGACAAATGACAAATAAATGCATGTATTACACACAAAACATATACAGTAATATTTCTGTTGCTCTACTATAATTAAAACTTATTGGTATGTTTGGTATGGTGTATAAGGTCATTTTTCTTGCATACTCTTAGTGAGGGCATATATGAGGAAAATGATTATATACCATCTGATTAAACCACCCTTACTTTATATGTGGATGGTTACTGGCTGTGTTGAGATGGTCAGTCAGAATGAGAAGATGAAGTGTGTAACAGGTAATGGCATGAATAGTATTTTAGGAAGTCCAGACTGATTAAGTGGACCTTATTAACAGGTATGGATATGAATGGTGGTAGAGTGACTGTGCCTTCTGTGTAACCGGCTACCTTGTTTTAGCATAAAAGTCTGTAGCGAGAATACAACATGTTATCCTTTATGTGTGATATGTACCTGTGTGTGTCAGCTACAGTGAGCAAATCCTTATATGCTGAGAAAGCGGAAGAAGAATGTTAAATGAAGTAGGAGGGAAAGACAAGGTAGTGATGGAGTGGACACTGTTGATGGGGCAGTAACATAATCAGGAGATTGTAGTTGTGAGGCACTGTGGTGAGGGCTACAGTATACTATAATAGTACACTCTGTTCTGGGGCCCTCCAGGATTGAAACTTGCTATGAACCCCCAAAATGTCTCCTCTGTAAATTTGAATTTGGTTTGCAATGGCTAACCCAGTCACTAGTCAATAGTCTATTTCACCATACCAAGCACTGCAAGGAAGGAAGGAAGGAAGGAAAGAAGTTCAGGGTATACCTCTCCCTTGGCTCTTAGAATCATTACTTTATACTATAGAATGATGCTTTAACTTAATGCCCAGTGATTCTATATGGCATAAATTCTTAATAATTTATGATGTAGTCCACAAACAGCATAGAGTAATGTAGTCTTAGACCACAGCAGTCCCATTAGTACTTCCTCATTTAACTGTGCTCAATTCATTCTTTTTAGCAGTATTTCTCTTCTTGTGTAGCCACTTTTGAGTTCTCAGTCAGTATTTTTCCGGAGCTGAACTACTGCATTCAGGCTTACTTTTTCTCATTGTTTTGACGGTCTGTGGGGGTTGAGATATCCTTTTGGATTTTGCATTTCAAATTCCATAGAAACCTCCTTACATTACATGGTTGTTCAGACAGACAAGTGCAATTTTTTACTGTTATCACCATTATTCAGATCAACTAACTCTCCTACTAAAACTGTGTCCAAGAACACCAAAATCAAGACATTCATCTACTAGCATATTGTTGCTTTTACTTATCTCTCAGCAGATTTGTGGCTGTTTACATTAAGTCACTGATTGTTCTCTCTGCCTCTTGACAAGCTTCCAACCCATTTCCTTCCCCTCACTAATACTCGGGCTCACTCCATTCCCCTACTTTACTCCCAAACCCACCCCCTTTTACTCTACATTTATACTTCCATAGTACCACCCATATATTCCTCTGACCAATACTATCAGTTCCCTTCAGTAGGAAAACAATCAATACAATTACTCCCCAAAGTAACACCCACTCTATTTACTACCCACGACTGTCTCTTAAATGGTCTTAATCCTTGCTTTCTATAATTATTAAATTTCATCTCTATAATGAACCCACTACCCTCTTAATATTTTATGATTTTAATTTACAACGAAGATAAAACCCAAGTTAAATAAGATGCCCATAAGACATATTATTTAATTATTTCTCCTCATTCCACTACCCTCCTAGCATTCTATTATCCTCTCCTCACTCCACTATCCTCCTAGCATTCTATTATCCTAATTTACAACAAAGATAAAACCCAAGTTAAATAACATGTCCCCAAGTCAGATTATTTCACTATTTCTCCTCACTCTACTTGTCTTCGAAACCAGTTATCAAATCCACCTCAACCAAACCAAAATAGAAGATAAACTGATAAAAAAAACACGTAAGGCCACAAAGATTCTGACAAATCCAGCTCAAACAACTTGAAACGTAATATTACTGCTTTCATTTTATTTTATAATAAAACTTCTTTAGATGAAGTGAACCAAGCACACACTGTTTAAATATAATTCTGAAAGGTCAGGTGACAATTTGTTTTAAATCATGTGATCAGCTTTAAATCATGAGAACAAATCATGCATTAAGGCAACATATTCAGTAAGTTAAAAATTAAAGCAAACAAGAATAAAAAACTGAATATCTACATACATAAATCTGTAAACTTTCTTTTACCATACAATAATAAATAATTTTATGTAAGAGCAATCATTAAATAGTGAATGCTATACTGAAAAAATGTGTCTGATAAAAAAGTAGTGATATCATCTTTTTAAAGCTCTTAGTTTTAAAAGACAACTAATAGAAATCTGGTCATTAATCCCTGGCCAAGAACTTGCATTGAGCGTGAGCTGCCAGCATAACTCACGTTCTTCCAACTTAAGTTGCCATGAGCCATCACGTTCACTAGGGGTTACCTTTTCCATAACTGCAAATTTAAACATGTGATCTGGCCATTCCATTAAGTGTTTGGCTATGGCATTGTTTGTTTTCCTTTTCTTAATGTTGTATAAATGTTCATCAGTTCTTTCTTTGAACTTTCACTTGTTTTGCCTATGCAGAAAACAGAGCAGTGTTGACAGAGTGCAGAGTATACTACACCTCCTGTCAGATAGTTAAATGCTACTTTTATTAAAAATGTAAATTTCTTTATAACAAACTGTTCACCCATCAAAATATACGGTCAGATGGAACAATATCCACATTTAAACATACAGTGAATTTTGTTAGTCTTTTGTGTGGGTGTTCTGTTAAAATGTTCCACAATGTTTTTTTCAAATTATAACCCCTGCTGTATATTATCTGTGTTGTATCTCCCACTTTCTCAATAATATGTCTGTTCTCCCTTAGAATAGCCCGTTTCTTTTGGATAATGCTCCTAATAGTCGCACTGTCAGCATTATAAGTTGTGATAATGGATTTTGTACTGGATGACATATGGGTTCAGGGATGTTAAGTTCACTAGAAGGGGTAATATTGTTAGTAATAAAAATCACTTGCTGATACATAAATTTTAGGTCTTGGTGTTTCACTATGACCTAAATTTGGATTGAAAAAGCCCCTTTCTCTTTTGTTTATCACTTCGTGCATTATTTGGTTTACTATAGCATGTGGGTAACCTCTAGCCAGAAACAATCCTTTTATTGTCTCATATTAATCTAAAAAGTTATCAAACTCTGACACCATCCATGCTGCCCTTAATAACTGTCCCTTGACTACAACATGTTTTTGGTAGGGGGGATGTGAGCTTGAAAATGCAAGTAGGTCTTTGGAAAGTTTGGCTTTCAATAACTCTGGGGCAGAGAATCCAGCTCTCTCATTGTCTTTAGATAGAAGTATGTCTAGGTATGCAATAATAGATGTACTGGCATCAAAAGTAAACTTCAAAAAGTTTGTTGTATTAATATAGTTGAAAAACTTATTAAAATTTTCAAGGTCATCATTCCAAACAATAAAAATGTCATCACAAAATGCATATATAACATACAATATTTCATAAATTCTGAATTAAATACAAATGTGTTTTCTCATGCTGTCATTACTATGTTAGCAAACAGACCGCCACATGAGGAGCCCATTGCTACACCTGTAACTTGGTTATAGTACTCCTATTCAAATAATATATAATTATTTTTCAACACAGTTTCAAATAACATTTTATAGGTGTTTACATTATCCTGACTTACACCCTTCAGTGTTAAATATTTAAAAAAAAGTTCAATACCTTGCTCATGGGACATAACAGTATATAAGTCCTTGACGTCAACAATGATGAATAAATAATTTTCATTAAACTCAAGTTGATTTATTTTCCCCAGAAAGTCCCAAGAGTCTTTATAAATGTGTTTTTCTAGGGTAACCAGGTATCTTAAGTTTTCCTCAAGGAATTTGGCACACGGGTGTTTTATCGAACCTCTGGCATCCACAATTGGTGTCATCAGTGGCTTTTCAATATTTTGTGGACTTTTGGGATGCCAAAGATTGAAGGTATGATAGGTGCCATATAATTCAAGTAATTCTATTCATTCAGATCAATTTGTTTGTCTATGAATAAACCATTAAGTGTGTCCCTCAGCCTTTTGTATGCTTTATTTAGTTAATTTAGTGACACTTTACTATAGGTAGTTCCCAAAAGCATATAGGTTCAAAATGTGTGGATTTGTTTGAACGAGGACTAACTTTTGTTCCTACTGAGCATGCTAATGTGGCAAAACTTTCAATGGACTTTAAACAATATATAAGAAAGCTGAACCTGAATATTTTGTTTGACACCCCCACCATTGTTCCTAACAGCCTTAAGACATGCAGCATTTACAACCCTCCAGTTCATCCTACAGTCCATTGTTTTGAGAGAATTTGTGAACTGGATTTTCAAACATTGTTGAAAAGAAACAAACAGAACTCAAATTTTGTGTCTTTCGGCTTTTCCCAGTTAGGGGTCGCCACAGCGGAACTCTGGTCCGCTAATGATTGGTAGTTAATTTTTACGTGCCGAGTTACCAGCTCTGATGCACAACCTTCAACGAAGGTATGCCCATTCACGCATGTCTCCACGCAGAAGATGCTCTAGCTGTGAATCGAACCGGACAGCGTCTTACTGTGAGGTGACAACGCTACTGCAGCACCACCACCGTGGATCAAACAAACAGAACTCAAATACTAATGACAATTTACTACCTGGGGGGAAAACTATTAATTAAGTGATCAAAATTTGAAGCTTATGAAACCAGACAAAGGTGGGGGGCTGGTGATAATGGAGTCTCATGACTATGCTTAATATGCTTTCAGGTACTACCTATAGTAAAGTGTCACTAAATGAACTAATACAGCATACAGAAGGGTGAGGGACACACTTAATGATTTATTCATAGACAAACAAATTAATCTTAATGAATACAATTACTTAAATTCTATGGTACCTATCATAACTATAATCTTTGGCACCCCAAAAGTCTAGAAAACTACTGAAAAGCCACCAATGGGACCAAATGTTGATGCCAGAGGTTCAACAATACCCCCATGTGCCAAATTCCTTTCTGAAAGATAAATATCTGGTTACCCAAGAAAAACACATTTTGTAAAGACTCTCTGGATTTTTTGGGAAATGTAAATCAACTTGAGTTTAATGAAAATTATTTGTTACTGTTGACGTTAAGGACTTATATACTGTTATCCCCCCATGAGCAAGGTAATGAATACTTTTTAGAATATTTAACACTGAAGGGTGTAAGTCAGGATAAGGTAAACACCTACGAAATGGTAAATGAAATTGTGTTGAAAAATAAACATGAAGTTGTTCTATCTCGCCTTCATTCTCACTGATGTGTTTGGAGCCGATCCTCAGCTTCGACTAGGCCAAATGCTAAAGGTTGAGGTCTTCAACCAGCTCGTGCCCTACTAACTAACTCATGATGCACTTCCCTCAGATCTTGTTTGCCACTGCAACAGATCAGGTGTTTCACCAGCTCTGGCCAGTGAATATAAGTAGTTTTCTCAAGTTTAATATCTTTTCTAAATCTGTCATCTTTTATATAGTAGTTAGAGGTTAGTTTAACCAAGTTAGTTAGTTTAGTGAATAGTATACCTTTGTCTCTTTCTCTTTTGTGGCCATTTTTATTAGGTCTAGTTTAACTTCCTTTTCCCATTTATTCTAAATGTTGATAGTTATAGCTTTCACTTTTATACAAATATATCTGTGTGTGGTGTGTTTCTTGTTAGTAGTAGAAAAAGTAAATATAGTTTTTGTGATTCTGTTTTTTATTTAGGGCTATTTCTTCTTTAAAATACAGCCTATTTAAATTAGAAGGCTTTAAGGATTGTTTAGAGCGTGATTATTGTTTTTTGTAGGATTGTTAATATGTCTCAGGAGAAATCTAAGTCTGGTTTCAAAAAATGCCCTGTGTGCAAAAGATGCCCATCACTGATGGGCACTTGGATTGTGTATATTGTTTGGGGAAGGTTCACCTCCAAGAAAATTGTTTCATATGCCACTCGTTTAGTACTAGGGTGCTGCATGAGAGAAAAAGTAAACTGATAGCGAGAGGACTGGTCAAGTCTTCTTTTCAGGACTCATTAGATAAGGGTAAGACCCAAGGCAAGCATTCTAAATCTTCCAAGTCTTCTTCTGCATTGAAGCCAAAGACAACCTCATCGATTCCAAAAAAAGCAGACAGACCATCTACATCAGCACCACAAGTTTTGGAGCTGATGGTTCTGTTTGTTGGTAGGAGCTGGTCCCCGGTTCTGGAGCCAGTATCTCCTACCCTTAAGACTCCTGCTTTACAGTCAGTGGCTTCTTCCATAGCCTCTTCTCAGTCCTCAAGGCTCTCTGATAAGGCTGTGGATCGGGTGGTACAGAGGCTGCTGCAGACAACACTGGCACTAGCTAAGATTTTGTCGGGGCCGACGCTTGGGGCTTTGGGCCTGACTGAGTCCCAATCCATTACTTCTGTTCCTCCTACGACCCAACTTGAGGTTTCGGAGCCAGAGTGTTTGGAGCTGATGATCGTGGATCCGCCGGAGCCGACACCTGCTTCAGCCCTGTCAGTTCCAACTACTTTGGCTTCCACCGTGCCGACTGTGGAGTCTAGGATTCGACACTCACCAGTCGGGTCCTGAGAGGATAGTCAAACTGCCATCTCAGTTCCGACGTTACTTCTCAGGGCTTCAGCATAGGTGAGCTTGGCTCCTACTTTGGGCTCGGATCTCTCCGCTTTGGTGGCGGGGAGATCACCTGCTTCTTTGGATCCAGGGGTTTCCTCTCATCGGACCCGGGAGGCCTTTGATGCCAATGAGGACAGTGTTGTCCCCTCGGGTTCCCACATCATTAGAACCCGCAACCTCCTCCCCCAAAGCACCTGTGTCTACCTCTGCTTCACTGGTTCCTCAAAAGCATAGAGACCCAGAGCTTCAGGTCACCCCATTGGGTGAGCCCTGCTCTTCTGAGACCTCACCAGAAGCTCCCACTGAGGTGGTTCCCAGGAAGAGACTTTGCAAGAGGAAGCATCTGGACTCCCCACTGGAATCTGCCACGTCAGATACTGATTTGGATGAGCCAGAAGGGTTCCCACACCCCCCTCTGATGATATCTCATTCAGAGATATCTTGGAAATTCTCAAACAGAGGGGTGGCTGGAAGCCCATTAACCCTACTGATGATAAATCAGTTCTCCTGAAGGCTTTTGGGTCTCAACCCTCCACCTCTTGGGTGTCTCCTCCTTTTGATGAGCTGATGGAACTCATCTCTCGAAAGGCGTCAGAGTCCCTGGACACAATGGAACCTGTCCCTCAGAGGCCTAACAAATTTATGACCCCCCCCCTGGGACAAGGCTTTTCAAACCAAAGAAGTACCCATCAATGCTATGGTGGTGGTGGCACCCACCAAAAAGGAGTTGTCAGAGACCTCTACATCTGTTCATCCTCCTAACAGGGATTCTAGGATTATGGACAGATATGGTAAGCACATGTTTAGTTCAGTGGCCTTTGCTCTTCGATCCCTGAACTATCTCATGCATTTTACTAGACTGTCCAGAGATCTCCTTAAAGCACTGTTCACTGGGAGATACTCTACAGGGTGCAGTAGCTGCAGGAGTTTCAGATGAAGTAACTTCCAAGCTTGCTACCCTAAATTCCCTTGTAAACTCTTCCATGCGTCTGATTTTGTACGCAGCTGATGGAACAGGTAGAGCAGTAGGTACAGGAATTGTACTTAGGAGACATTCCTGGATGCGCTTATGTTCCTTTGCGGAGCCCTTTAAGTCATCCTTTGTGAACACCTCTTTCAATGGCTCCTCCCTGTTTGGACCCAAAGTGAAGGAAAGGCTTACCAGGAGTGAGCAAGATGGGAAGACTCTGTCTGCTGTTGGAGTCCATTTTTCCACCCCTACCAGACCTTTCCCCAGAAGTCAGAAGGGAGGGAAGATATGGTTCCATAAAACTCAAGGAGCTTTCAAGGACACTCGTGGTGAACCCCCCCCCCAGAGGCAGAGGAAGGGGTAATAATGGAAGACGCTGCCCATGCAGCAGAGGGGGTCTGCAGAATCAGGGAGACAGATATCAGTTCTTTGGAAAGCCCTATCAGTGCTCCTGAAAAGAGGCCTGCCTGTCCATCTCTGGAGGCAGTTGGGGGATGCTTATCTCTGTACCCAGACACCTGGCAAAACATAACAAAAGATCACTGGGTACAAAGCATAATATCCAGGGGCTACTCCATTCCCTTTGCCACCCCACCACCTCTTGTAAGAAAAGTCCCGGACATCCCACCCAGTCACAGGGAACAAGCAACCATAGAGATTCAAAGGTTGCTAGAAAAAAAAGAGTCATCCAACCAGTCCTGAAAAACCAGAGAGGATCCAGAACTTACTCAAGGTTTCCTTTAGTTCCAAAGAAAACAGGGGACTGGAGACCCATTTTGGACCTCAGCATACTAAACAAATCTGTAAAAAAGACAAAGTTTCGGATGGTCATGCTACAGTCGATACTTCCCTTTCTTGGAAAAGACAATTGGATGTGCTCGATAGATCTCCAGGATGCATACTATCACATCAAAATGGCCAGGCCATCCAGAAATCATCTGCACTTTCGGTTGGGAACCAGTCACTACCAGTTTCGAGCGCTGCCCTTTGGTCTCACTACAGTCCCCAGAGTGTTCACCAAATGCATGGCAGTAGTCATGGCTCACCTGAGACATTTAAGATTCCAGGTGTTTCCATACCTAGATGACTGGTTCCTCAATGCCACCACAAGGCATCAGCTCATACTAGCAAGGGACACAACCTTAAACCTCTGCAGTCAGTTGGGGATTACCATAAACTCAGAAAAATCTGCCTTATCACCATCCAAACACACCGTCTTTTTAGGAGTAGATATAGATACCATTTCTGTGACTGTAAAACTTCCAATGGAAAGGGTTTAAGTTTTATGAAAGCAGGTCCTAGTTCTTCTAGCAAAAGAAAAAGCCCCAACTTCAATGGTTCTCAAATTATTGGGGACAATGGCAGCAGCACTCATTGTGGTTCCTTTAGGTTGAATGCACATGCATATACTACAATGGCTTCTGTTCACACAATGGTCCTTTCAGGAACTTCCAATGTCTTATCAAATCCTGATAATGAACTCATGCAAGAACGAACTTTGCTGGTGGCTAACATCTCATCAAGTAACAATAGGTCACCCCTTTGTTCTACCTGCTCCCATTGCCACTGTGACCACGGACGCCTCCCTGATAGGGTTGGGGGCATTATCAGGGAAGAACAGCCTATGGCACATGGAAACAACATGAGGCTCATCTGCATATCAATGTCCTAGAGATGAGAGCGGTACATCTAGCGTTGCAATCCTTTCAAGACTCCCTTCCTCTAGGAACCATTGCAATTCAGATGGACAACATGTCAGTGATCTGGTACATAAACAAACAAATAGGAACCAGATCTTACCCCCCTATGTCAAGAGGCCCTGAGAGTATGGCAATAGGCAACTTCCACCCAGTGCTTTCTGATAGCAATGCACATCCTGAGGAAGTCAAATGTGATAGCAAACAAATTGAGCAGAGCAATTCTATTGCCTCATGAGTGGTCCCTGAAACAAGAAGTGGCAATCTCTTTGCAACCCCAATGAACACGAAATGCAACAGCTATTTTGCCCTAATCTCCCCTACGGGAGATTCCCCAAGGGGCGTGCTTGTACACAGATGGCCCCCGGGGTCTCCTTTATGCATTTTCAACTGATACCCAAAGTTTTACAGAAAGCAAAGAGTCTGGGAAGGACCATTATTCTAATAGCCCCTTACTGGCCTCATCAGATTTGGTTCCTCTTTCTTCAGCCTCATCTTTTGGAACAACCTTAGATCCTGGACCCAGTTCCAGATCTTCTGACTCATTCATCAGGGGCTCTTCATCCCACACTTCACACCCTCAAATTGACAGCTTGGCTGCTCCAGTTCCTAGAATATCCAGGTTTCAAAATCTCTCAGCTGCAGCTCAGCACTTTATAATATCCTCCCATAAATCATCTACCAGAAAGCTATACCTTAGTAAATGGAAGAGATTTTCTATATGGGCATCTCAAAGCAATATTGACCCATATCTAGCCTCAGTTTCATCCATTTTAGGGTTTTTGACCAAATTTTCCAATGAAGGAGCAGCTGCTGCAACCATTAGGGTTCAGTTAGTGGCAATCTCTAACTTTCACTTTGGTGATCAAGGGTCTACTATCATGTACCACAGACTCTCCAAAGCCTTTCTTAAGGGAACCTCTCATTGGAGACCCCCTATTCAGTCCCCAGTTACACCACGGAATCTAAATTTTGCCCCTTCTTGTATCATTTTTACCCCCATTTAAACTGGCCTCATCTTGTGACCTGAAATATCTATCATGGAAAACCATTTTTCTACTAGCTATTACATCAGCTCCGAGGGTTTCAGAGTTACACGCCTTGTCCATAAAACCTCCATATTTAATATTTCACAATGACAGAGTTTCTCTTAGGACAAATCCATCTTTTTTACCTAAGGTATGTTCGGAGACAAATCTCAACCAGACTATAGAATTACCTGTTTTTTCCCTAATTATTCTAATAAGATGGAATATGTGCTGCACAAGTTGGACGTCCACAGGCAGCTTCGATTCTATTTACACAGGACTAAGGACTTTAGAAAATCCGAACAGCTCTTTGTTTCATTTTCAGACTCAAAGAAAGGTGCTCTAGTGATAAAAACCACCTTGTCAAAATGGTTATCAGATTGTATCGCTTTTACATATGATTCTGCCCATTCACCGTTACATAAAAAAATAAAGGTCCATTCAGCTAGAGCTGTTTCCACATCTTCAGCCTTTCTGGCCAAACTACCAATAGATTCCATTTGTGCAGCAGCCTCATGGTCTAGACCTCATACCTTTATCAATCATTACAAATTGAACAAGGCCTCCAGAGACAGGGCCTCCTTTAGTTCCACTGTCCTGAGGAATATACTCCCATGAGCCAACTGAGAAAGATGGTGCTTGGGACGCTAACACATCAGTGAGAATGAAGGTGAGATAGAACAACTTCACATAAAGAAGTTATGTACTCACAATAACGTTCCATGTGAGGTGTTCATCTCGCCTTCATTCTTACGTCCCACCCTCCAACCTCCTACTAGTGTCTTGTGGGCTGAGAAGTTGAAACAAGTTGGGTTGTCTTTAGCTCTTATCTAGTGTATCCTTGGATACTAATTTTGTTTGAAGGAACTTATCTAGTCAATTAGTTGGCAGCAAACAAGATCTGAGGGAAGCACCAGTGCATCATGGGATAGGGAGTAGGCCACGAGCTGGTTGAAGACCTCCAGCTTTAGCATTTGATTGACTCAGAGCCGAGGATAGGTGCTGAACCCATCAGTGAGAATGAAGCAGAGATGAACAACTCACATGGAACATTATGGTGAGTACATAACTTCTTTTTTATATACTATTTGAACATGAGTACTATAACCAGGTTACAGGTGTAGCAATGGGCTCTGCATGCAGCGTGACATACTTCTATCTAAAGACAACAAGAGATCTGAATTCTCTGAAATGAAGAGTTCCAGCTACAGGTCCACAGCTCAAATCAGAACTAAGAAAGAGACTAGTGCCCTGTACAAGCATTCCCTAGAGTGTCCCAATTATACTGGATTTAATTTTGGCATCTTAGAAGTAATTAAAAATAATCAACGAAGTGGCAGCTGGAAGTTGACCCTTTTAAAAAGGGAATAAATGTGGCAATTGAGGTTAAGGGCCACCTCACCCCCTGGTCTGAATGATTATGTTTCAGTAAAACCCATTCTGAAAGAGAGAGCAGCTATTATAGTATAGTTAGGCTAGATTTGGGGCATTTTTTAAACTGCGTAATTTTTTTATTATTTAGTTTCAAATAAGTTATTGGTTTTAATAAATATGTGTAGGATTTTATGATCTGTTTTAGTTATATGTGAAACAGTGGTTGTTCCTTTAACATTCTGTAACCAATTATGTAAATTATTTTTATAAACTAGTTGGGGTATTTAAGGAAGTGATGTAAATGTTGTTCTTTCATCTGATTAAGTCTCTTTGCTGAGACGAAAGCTCTCATCTGCTTTTATTTCCTCGATAAATTACTTGAGCTGTGGACCTATGACTGGAATCCTTCAATTTGGTTATTTGTGTTTTTCTACTGTCTTCATTGACTTTTTAGAGCTGAATTCTCTGCCCAAATTTATTGCAAACCCACCTTTTCAAACTACTTTTATTTTTCAAGCTCACATGCCCCCCACGAAAAACGTGCTGCAGTCAATGGTCAATTTGTAGGGGCAGCAGGGATGGTGTCAGGGTTTGATAACTTTTTAGGTGAATGTGAGACAATAAAAGGTATTTTTCTGGCTAGAGGTTACCTCCATGTTATGTTAAATCAACTAATGTATGAAGTGATAAACAAAAGAGAAAGGGGCTTTTTAATCCGATTTTCAATAAATTCAACGAAAGAATTGCTGAACATCTATACAATATTAAGAAAAGGAAAATGAACAATGCCCTAGCCAAACACTTAATGGAATGGCCAGACCTCGTTTTTAAATTTGC
The DNA here is from genome assembly GCF_019279795.1 of Protopterus annectens. Lineage (NCBI taxonomy): Eukaryota > Metazoa > Chordata > Ceratodontiformes > Protopteridae > Protopterus > Protopterus annectens. The sequence goes on along the minus strand of NC_056737.1, from coordinate 607,847,962 downwards.
AATTATGGAAAAGGTAACCCCTAGTGAGCATGGTGGCCAATGGCAACTTAAGATGGAAGAACATGAGTTATACTGGCAGCTCACAATTAATGCAAGTTCTTGGCCAGGGACTAATGACCAGATTTCTATTAGCTGTCTTAAAATTAAGAGCTTTAGAAAGATGATATTGCTACTTTTTTATCAGACAGATTTTTTCAGTATAGCATTCACTATTTTATGATTGCTCTTACATAAACTATTTATAATTGTATGGTAAAAGAAAGTTTACAGGTTTATATATTCAGCTTTTGATTTTTGTTTACTTCAATTTTTAACTTATTGAATATTTTGCCTTAATGCAGCTATTCCCAACCCAGTGTACACGTACCCATGGGGGTATATGCTTGGTCATTTAGGGGTACATGGGAAAAAATTAATAATGGTGGAGAAAGGTATTTTCCCCCATGCGTGGCAAAGTCTGGTTAAGTGAAAGTGTGTAACGTATTAAGAAAAAGAAGGTTGTGTGTCTCTGTGCTGTGCGAGGGAACTCTGTATGAAAGTCTATGATTGTATTTAGGAGGGTTATACAGGAAAAAGAAGAAACGGAAAAGAAAGGTTAGATAGTTGGACAATGGCTCCTTTTTCAGGCAAAGTCTTGTTACAGTATGATAAAGAGTAAGACAAACATTAAGCTAAAACGTGTCTTAGATGCTGCCAATAACGCGAATAATTTAAAGGTATAAAATGCAAAATGCTGACATTTACCAGCCAGCAGCAGTGTTGGAGGAGAGTGCAGTCTGCATTAAACCTGGTGGAGAAAGGAGTATGATACTCACCCCTATTAAGTTACTTTAGCATCACAACGCAGGGAGTAGAGTGGAGCTTTTCGCCCCCAGGCCTCCGCTATAACATTTTCTGTCCTAGTCGGAGTTTCCTGGTAACTGTTAGAGTCGAACGATTAGACAGCACTGCATCCTGATCAACTGACAGCTAGTACTGAAGCTCTCAATCTTCCCTGTTTTTGTAGAATGTCCTTAATTTTTGTTATATTTTGGCCTGTCTAAAAACGTATGCCTTTCTGGAAAACATTTGAGGATTACATTCACCAATTAAAGCCATATAGTACAGTTTCAGATGTATTCTTCATAACAATTAGTATTGCTCGTGTTAACTGACTAACAGTTATCCTATTAATTTTCTAAGACACAAAGTTGCAATGCATAATTTTGTTAGCTTGAAATGAAAGATGTGAAGTTGTTCTATGTTGCCGTTCATTTTTACTGATGGGTCCGGAGCCGATCCTTGGCTCCGACTCAGCCAACTGCAAAAGCTCAAGGTCTTCATCCAGCTCAAGACCAACTCCCTATCCCATGATGCACCATGATCTTCCCTCAGATCTTGTTTGCCACTGCAACTTGATCAGACATTCACCAGCTCTGGCCAGTGAATTACTTTATTTTTTCTCAAATTATAGCTGTTAAATTAGCTTAGTAGCTTATTAGTCATTTAAATAGTTAGTTAGTTAGTTATAGTGTTTAGTCTTTTCTGATATTACTATAGATAATATAGTTAGTTATTAGGGCCGTTTGATTTAGGCCTTCTTTTCTCCTTATCTCAGTTAGCTTAATTACTGTGAAATTAGTGGCCGTGTTTTTAGGACCTTTTTTCCTATTTTCATATCATATAGAGAGTGTGTTTATCTTAGAGTATAGCCCTTCTTTTTTACAGGGCATTTAGTGGTCTTTCTAATCAGTGGTCATGTTTTTAGGCCTATTTGTTCTCTTTATCTTGTGTATTTCATACAGTGTGTTTTATATTAGATTACAGCCCTTTTTTTCTCAGGGCTCCTAGATGTCTTTTCTAATAGTATAATTAGATGTTAGTGGCCATGTTTTAAGGCCTTTAAGTCTTTTCTATTGTATTACTTGTGTGCGGTGTGTGTTAGTTGGTAAATTGCAGCCCTTCATTTTATATAGGGCAGATAAATATTTGCATTATTAGCTAAATTTATTAGAGCCTTCTGTCTTAAGTCTTTATTAGTTCTTTGTGTATGTATATTATTGTTAGAGCCCTCTCTTTTTACAGGGCTTTGTTGCTGCATTTGACTATTCTTAGTAATTGTCTTTGGAAGTATGTCCTAGCAAGAGAAGGAAAAAGCCAAGTCTGGCTTCATAAAATGTCCAAGATGTGGGCAAAAGATGTCTATAACTGCTGGACACACTGAATGTGTCTACTGTTTTGGTGAGGTACACCTACAGCAACGCTGTGCGATATGCTACTCCTTTAGCTCCAGAGTGTTACATGAGAGAAAAAGAAAGCTTATGGATAAGGGTCTGCTGAAATCCTCTTTTCAAAAGTCACTGGATAAGTCAGACAAACACTCCAAAAAGACTTGAATTGAATTGACAAAAAGCCCATCTAATTCAAAATCAGATTCTAGTAAAGCTTTGACATCGGTTCCACAGCCTTCGGAACCGACTGTCATTTTGGTTAGAAGCCGGTCCCCGTCCGTGGAGCTGGTATCTCCTATCTTAAAGTCTCCCATATTGCAATTGGTGGCTTCGTCACATTCTTCACGGGCCTCAAGTAAACTGTCTGATTTGGATGTGGACCCTGTGGTGAAGAAGCTTCTACAGATACTGGCACTGGCAAAAATGTTATCGGCACCGACCTCGGGGGCTTCGGGGCTGACCTTAGTTCCTCCAACATCTTCTGTTCCTCCTCTGATATGCATGGAAGTTTTGGAGTCAAAGAGTGCAGAACTGATGACTGTGGAAGCCTCGAGTCAGACACCTACTCTAGGTTTTTCGGCCTCAACTGCCCTGATGTCTTCAGCGCTGACCGAAGGATCTTGGGGCCAACACTCACCGGTCGGGTCCGGGGAGGATAGTAGAACCAACTTACCAGTCCAACTTTACCTCTTGGGGCTGTGGCTCGAGTGAGTTTGGCCCCGACCTCTAGCTTGACGATTTCCATCGAATCTTTGGATCAAAGGGATTCCTCTCGTCAGGACCGAGGAACCTTCAAGGCTATGAGGAGGGCTTTGATCCCCTCTGACGACCACTCCATCAGTTCGAGCAGCTCCCTCCCCAAAAGCACTGGTGTCTGCTTCTTCAACACACGCTCCACTGAAGTGTAGAGATCCTGAACCTCAGGAAGCCCCATTGGGTGAGCCATGTTCTTCCGAGACCTCTCCAGAAGCTACCACTGAAGAATTGCCTAGGAAGAGACTCTGCAAGATAAAGCATCTGGACTCCCCACAGGAGTCAGTCACTTCAGATACTGACTTGGATAAGTCAGAAGGGTCCCCACGGTTCCCCTCAGAAGATATCTCCTTTGCAGATATCGTACAGATTCTTAGAGGGGTGGCTGGAAATCCCTTAACCCTTCTGATGATGAGTCAGTCCTCCTGTAGGCTTTTGGGTCTCAACCCTCCACCTCTTGAGTGTCTCCACCCTTTGATGAGTTGCTCGAATTACCCACTTGAAGGGCATGGGAGTCCCCAGACACCACGGAGCCTGTCTCCAGGAGGCCTAACAAATTTATAACTAGCACTCAAGACAGACTTTACCTTACTAAAGGAGTACCTTTTGATGGTATGGTGGTGACAGCAGCCACCAAGAAGGAATTATTGGAGACTTCTTCATCATTTCATCCTCCTAATAGAGAATCCAGGATTATGGACAGATATTGGAAGCGTATGTTTAGTTCAGCGGCCTTCGTCCTTCGATCACTGAACTACCTCACACATTTTACTAGGTTACAAAGGGATCTCCTGAAGGAGCTAGGAAACACCCTGCAGGGTTCAGTAGCTGCGGGAGTTTCAGACAAGGTAACTTCCCAGCTCTCCACTCTTAATTCGATAGTGAACTCTTCCATGCGTCTGTTGTCATATGCAGATGATGGAACGAGCAGAGCAGCGGGTACAGGAATTGCTCTCAGGAGACATTCCTGGATGCGCTTATGTTCCTTTACAAAACCCTTTAAGCCTTCCTACATTAACACCCCCTTTGACGGTTCATCCCTTTTTGGACCTAAGGTAAAGGAAACACTTACCAGGACTGAAAAAGATGTAAAGACCTTGTCTGCTGTCGGAGTACATTTTTCTACCCCAAATAGACCTTACCCCAAAGGGAGGGGAGGTGAAAAGATATGGGTCTGTAAATCTCAAGGATCTTTCCAGAACACTCATGGTGAAACCCCCTCTAGAGGCAGAGGAGGGGGTAATAATGGAAGACGTTGCCTACACGGCAAGGGGGTCCGCAGAACTAGGGTGACAGAGATCAGTTCTTTGGCAAGCTCTATCAGCGCTCCTGAGAGGAGGCCTGACTGTTCATCTCTGGAGGCAGTTGGGGGACGCCTATCTTTGTACCTAGATGCCTGGCTAAAAATAACAAAAGACAGCCGTGTACAAAGCATAATATCCAGAGGATACTCAATTCCCTTTGTCACTCTACCCCCTCTAGTAAAGAAAATCCCAGACATTCCACCCAGTCACAGGAACCAAGCAGCCTTAGAGGTCCAAAGGTTGCTGGACAAAAGAGGCATCCAGCCAGTCCCAGCAGACCAGAGAGGATCTGGAATTACTCAAGGTTCTTTTTAGTTCCAAAGAAAACAGGGGACTGGAGACCTATTCTGGACCTAAGCAGACTAAACAAGTCAGTAAAAAAGACGAAGTTCAGGATAGTCATGCTTCAGCCAATACTCCCCTTTCTGGGGAAAGACAATTGGATGTGCTCTATAGATCTTCAGGATGTGTACTACCACAAAAAGATGGACAGACCATCCAGGGATCATCTACACTTCCGGTTGGGAGCCAGTCATTATCAATTTCGCGCTCTGCCCTTTGGTCTCACTACAGCTCCAGAGTGTTCACCAAATGTATGGCAGTAGTCACCGCTCACCTGAGACGGTTGGGATTCCAGGTGTTTCCATATCTAGACAACTGGCTCCTCACTGCCACCACCAAGCATTAATTTATTTATGTGTGGGACACAACCTTAAATCTCTGCAGTCAATTGGGGATTACCATCAACTCAGAAAAATCTGCCTTATCGCCATTGCAACAGACCGTCCTTATAGGAGCAGAACTAAACACAGTTTCAATGACATTATGTCTGCCTCCAGAAAGAATTTGTCTCTTACGAAAACAAATATTAGACTTGCTTCCAAGGAAAAAAGCCCCAGTCTCAATGGTACTCAAATTGCTAGGATTGATGGAGCAGCAATCATTGCCATTCCCCTCGCTCGAATGCACATGTGAGTTCTACAATGGGTTCTATTCTCTTAATGGTTCTTTCAGGAGCTTCCTGTGTCACAGCAAATTAGCATAATGAATACGTGCAAAAAGGACCTTCAATGGTGGCTGACTTCTCATCATGTATCTCGAGGACGTCCATTCGTTCTACCCAATCCCATAGCCATGGTGCCCACGGACGCTTTCTTGATTGGGTGGGGTGGGCATTATCAGGGAAGAACAGCCCAAGGCATGTGGAAGAAACATGAGGCTCATCTGCATATAAATGTTCTGGAGATGAGAAAGGTACTTCTAGGGTTGCAGTCCTTTCAAGACTGTCTACCTCTGGGAACAATGGCAATTCAGACAGACAACATGTCAGTGGTCTGGTACCTCAACAAACAAGGAGGAACCAAATCCTACCCTGTGTGTCGAGAGGTCATGAGAGTATGGCAGTGGGCAATTTCCACCCAGAGCTTTCTGATAACAATGCACATCCTGGGGAAATCCAATGTGATAGCAGACAAGCTAAGCAGGGCAATTCTACTGCCTCACAAGTGGTCCCTAAAGAAACAAGTAGTGGAAAGGATATTCTGCAGGTGGGACCAGCCTTGCTGTGATCTCTTTGCAACCTCAACAAACACAAAATGCAGCAGCTACTTTGCCCTGATTTCCCCGCCAGGGGATGCTCCAAGGGATGCACTGGTGCACAATTGGCCCCTGGGTCTCCTTTATGCCTTTCCTCCTTTCCCTCTGATTCCCGAAGTAAACAGCTCAGCAAGCTGTTGCCTGGTGCCCTGCAGAGTTCTACAGCAGCAGAGAGACAAAAGAGAGACTTTGGAGTGATTAAGTATCATTTTTCTGCATTTTCTTGTTGCCTTTAGCTAATTCTGCCTAAAATGCCGATTTTTTTAGAGTTTCTGTGATTTAAAAAGCTTGTTTCAGTTACATATTGTACTTATTTTACTGCCTGCACTTTAACAAAGTCATTTTTGTGTTTAAATTACCTGTTTAACTGTTGTAGGCTACACACTCAAGTGTGATAGCCATTTCTGTGCATTTAAAGTGTTTTTTTATTGTATCTGCTTTATTTTCAGGAAAAAAAACAAAAGAATATACTTGTTTTCCCACCTTTCTAAGCTAGTATAGTCCAGTTTTCAGGTTAGTGCTGAATTCAGGGCTGTGTTACAAGTTTCTGTTTGCCCATACCTTACTTGGATAGAAGGAAGTTTCTCTGTTCACTGTGAGAGAGGGAGCTTTGAGCAGCCTATCTGTCCCTGGAGGAGAGGTTTCAGCCCAGAAATTAGTAGTTTATTGGCCATTTTGGGCTAATTTCTATCTCTTTCATTTCCCTGCTATAAAACCCGCATTTGTGAGATTTTTGCGCTAGTATACAGCTCAGCAAGCTCCTGCCTGGTGCCTTGCAGAGTTCTACAGCAGCAGAGAGACAAAATAGAGACTTTGGAGTGATTAAGTATCATTTTTCTGCATTTTCTTGCTGCCTTTAGCTAATTCCACCCAAAAAGCCAATTTTCTAGAGTTTCTGTGATTTAAAAAGCTTGTTTCAGCTACATATTATACTTTTTTTACTGTCTGCACTTTAACAAAGTTGTTTTTGTGTTTAAATTACCTGTTTAACTGTCGTAGGCTACACACTCAAGTGCGATAGCCATTTCTGTGCATTTAAAATGTTTTTTTGATTGTATCTGCTTTGTTTTCTGAAAAAATCAAAAAAAAACAAACAAAAAAAATACTTATTTTCCCACCTTTCTAAGCTAGTATAGTCATGTTTTCAGGTTAGTGCTGAATTCAGGGCTGTGTTACAAGTTTCTGTGTTTGCCCATACCTTAGTTGGATAGAAGGAAGTTTCTCTGTTCACTGTGAGAAAGGGAGCTTTGAGCAGCCTATCTGTCTCTGTAGGAGTGGTGTCAACCCAGAAATTAGTAGTTTATTGGCCATTTTGGGCTAATTTCTATCTCTTTCATTTCCCTGCTATAAAACCCGCATTTGCGAGGTTTTGAGTGCCGGGCAGTACCTATTAGCTAGGGTATAAGTATTCCCGGCTCCGCAAAGTCTACTCTTCAATTTTTCCCTTGGAACTAGACAAACTTTCAACTTAGGCACTCACGCCATTCACTTCTCATCCCGGCACTTGCTCAAAACTCATAGCAATCACTAATAAACCTTAGCACTAGAACCCCCATATACTGTAGAGAAGCATAAGGCTCTCTATTTGACCTTACCAGCCAATCAGTAAAACAGTTCACTGTACCTATCCAGGCATGTCCAAAGGGTAGTTTCAGATGTACTCTCCGGTCCAACTTGTGAATCTGGGCATTTTGAGGCAATGTTACAATTGCCTCATGTACACAGACAACCCTCTCCTCCTTCCACCAAACACTAATACATGCGAGAGATGCAATTATACAGCCAAACTGGAGGCAAAGCTCCCTCAACCCAAGACTGGACCAAGCAGTCAAGAGGAGAAGGGAATTACTTACATCACACCACCAGTCTCACATACACCTATGAAACCAGCACTGGCAAAAACACACATAAATGCAAGAAAACATACCCGGAGGCTCTAAATAAAAATCTGCAAAAGCAACAGAGACCTCCAAAGCAGACATCCAAGCAACCTCCACCCCCCCAACACAAACCAAGAAACACATACTTCACAAAACCAGTGTGCCACGCAATCACAGCCCTTAAGGCAAAATAACATACCTAACACACACTAGTAATAGGTGACTCTATAATCAGGCACACTGACGTCCCACTCACTAGGCTGAACAAGGAGAAGGTTACTGTTAGTTGCCTGTCAGCCCTTAAGGCAAAATAACATACCTAACACACTAGTAATAGGTGACTCTATAGTCAGGCACACTGACATCCCACTCACTAGGCTGAACAAGGAGAAGGTTACTGTTAGCTGTCTGTCAGGTGCTAGGATCCGCCACATAACACAAGCACTCAGGTCACTCCAGAACAAGTACAAATATGGCTCTGTCATTGTCCATGTTGGTATGAATGACCTGAGCCGTACCTCCCTGGACTACATGAAAAGAGACGTGGAAGAGCTCTCTGATCACGTAGCCCAGGCTGGTATGACCCTGACCCTGAGTAGCATCCTGCCCTCACCAAGAATGATACCACGGTATAGATAACAAATTATCAATTTCAACAATTGGCTAAGCTTCTAGTGTCATTCAAAGGGGATCCAATGTCTGTCAGCCTGGGGCGACATGCTCGACAAGCCACGCTGCTTCGCTAGAGATGGCTTGCACCTGTCACCTTTAGGCTTTAGAATACTGGCCAAGGCTTTGCCACCCCCATAGTGCCATTTTTAGGCAAAGCTCAAAAGACAAGCCCACTGCCGTAAATAGCACAAGTATCAAAAAACTGAGGGTAATGCTACTTAATGCCAGAAGTCTAAACCTCAAACTGCACGCACTCGAGGCACTCCTCAGTATGGAGCAAATTGATATATGTGCAGTAACAGAAACCTGGTTTAAGGCTCCAGAGAGCACCCCAGCACTACCAGGCTACAACTCATACCATACATTTCGGTCACAAAACCCAGACTGAAATACAAAAGGCGGGGGAGTATTTATATTCATCAAGGATACCCACACCTCCAGGTTAGTGGTACAGCACGATGCTTCAGAAATCATCCACGTGCAACTAACAATGGGCAAAACTGCTATTCAAATTATGGCTTATTACAGATCACCCACCATGTCCCAGGACCCCCACTCTGCATTCCTGGAAACACTGGGAAACATAAAGGTCCTACCAAACACCCTGATATTGGGTGATTATAATTACAGAAACATTAACTGGGAGAACTACTCAAGTACAAATTCCCTTGCCCAACATTTCCTAGAATTTATAAACTCAAATGCCCTGGATCAGCTGGTCAACACTCCCACCAGAGGTAACAACATATTGGACCTTGTCATCACCAACATGGGCAACCGGTGTTCCACACCAGAGGTCAACCCCTCGCTGGTTAGATCTGACCATAAACTAATCACTCTGGATATCCACATTCCGCCACCACCCCCAGTCAAAGAAACCACTGTGAAAAACTTTTCAAAAGCAAACTTCACATTACTTAAGACCGAGGTGGGAAGTTTCAAAGCCCCCATGCTAAAGGATAACACTGTCTAAGCTGCACAATCCTTTACTAATGCACTCTACAGGCACCTACAAGAATGCATGGATCATGATATCCCAAACAAAACCAAGACTCACTCCTCCAAGAAAAGGAAACCAGTCTGATGGACCCCTACCATAAACAAGCTATACAATAGAAGGAGAAAACTAGTACAGAAAAGAGTAAAATCCCAAGAAGGGAAGATATCCCTGATTAGTATCAGCAAGAAACTACGTTCCCATAAAATCATCCAAGGCTAGCTTCAAAAGAAAAATTGCCATGGACTGCAAAGATAACCACAAGGCATTCTTTAGCTATGTCAAGAATCTAAGTGGCAATTCTCAGATCTACTCGGAGTTGGTGCAGAGCCCTGCGGTAGTGTTGTTGCCTCATAGCAAGACGTTGTCCCATTCGATTCTCAGCTAGAGCGTCTTCTGTGTGGAGGCATACGTGAATGGGGCGTGCCTTCGTTGAAGGTTGTGCGTCGGCGCTGGTAACCCAGTACTTAAAAATCCACTACCAATCATTAGCGGACCGGAGTTCCGCTGTGGTGACCCCTAACCGGGAAAAGCCGAAAGACACAAACAAACTCGGAGTTGGTGCAGAATGGCACAAAATACACTGAACTGACTGATATAGCCAACATCCTGACAGACAGGTTCAGTGCAAACTTCTCCCCCCTCTCACCCCCAAAAGGGCCCGTAACTATACCAGATGAATGTAGTGCCCCTGAAATCACAGACACTCGGGTTAAAACAGCCCTTTCCAAAGCCAAAAACACAGCACCAATGGGACCGGACAGTGTCCCAGGCTGCGTCCTACACGAGCTCAAAAATGAACTAACCCCTCACCTAAACACACTGTTTAAACTCAGCCTCTCCACAGGCTACGTGCCCACAGAGTGGCGCACAGCAACAGTTATTCCACTCCACAAAAGGTGGAGCCACAACGGACCCCAGGAACTATCGCCCTATAAGACTGATTAGCTTGGTCTGCAAAGCTATAGAGCACATCATCATGGATCTCATTAACAAAGACATTGGGAACCTCCAAACACTGGACCCTACCCAGTTCGGCTTTGTTAAGGGCAGATCATGCCTCTTAAACCTGATGGACTTCTTTGAGACAGTTATCAATGCTATAGACAAGGGAAAGTTGGTCCACACAGCCTACCTAGACTTCACAAAGGCCTTCAACACCATTCCCCACTCAAGTTTTATAGACAAGCTCACCAGCCTGAACATAAACCCCTACGTCATGAGATGGGTTGCCAACTGGCTCATGGACAGAACCCACATGGTAAGAGTTGCGGGAGCTAGGTCTAACTCTAAACCGGTTACAAGTGGCGTTCCCCGAGGCTCTGTCCTAGGACCCCTCCTGTTTGGCATATACTTCTCAGAGGTACAGGCAAGCACAGGAGGACTATGGCTGACCAAGTTCGCTGACGACTACAAACTAGGGGCTATAACTGACTATCCGGCTGACAGAGACATCCTCCAAAAGGGTCTCACTGAGACAGATACCTGATGTCAAAACCATGGCCTCAAGCTAAATTCCAAAAAGTGCATAGTCATCCCCTTTGGAAAAAACAAAGTACCCACAAACTACAACATAGGTGGTAGCCCCCTAAATATGGAAGACATAATAAGGGATCTGGGGACCCAAGTAGATAGTAACCTCTCCTTTGATAATCACAGTGCCAAAGTGGTTAGAAAATCCTTCTATGTGGCCCACCTAATCACAAAAGGGTTTGCATCCAGATCGAAAGAAGGTCATTGGGCCCCTCTATGCATCACTCATCAGAGCCCTCATAGAGTACAATGCCCCATTTGGGATGTACCTTACAAGACACCTGCAACAACTGGAAAGACCACAGAAGTACCTCACCAAGAGGATCACTGGCATCAAGCAGATGCCCTATGCAGCTTGACTGAAGAAACTCCAGCTGTACTCGGTTGCATACCGCCTACTCAGAGGTGATCTCTGCCTGACATACAAGGCCACGTCCAACCCAGAATTGATGGACATGCTCCACCTAAAAAAAACATATCCCCTTGAGCCACTCGTCCCAGGGATCTAACCCTCACCACAACAATAAATAGGATGTGCTGGAGGGATAGATTCCTGTCCCAGAGACTTCCCATGCTCTGGAACAAGATTCCAATCTACATTAGGCAGAGCTCCTCAAGAAACCTTGACGAGTGGATGGGAAACAGAAAGTTTACCCCAGGGATCACTTCAATGGCTCTGCTGGACAGAGGCACAGGGAAAGTACAGTTGTGTACACTTACCATAAATGTAGATGTTCGAGTGTCTTCACTGTTGCAGTCATGACTGTAGGGTTCTCCCCTGCCGGCAGGCAGTCCTCGGTCGGCCAGAATCCCAAAGTCTGGGTCCGGCGTCGGCTGTTCAGCCATGCTCTCTGACGTCAGAGCACCAGGAGTACAAAGCTGACAGCCGACGCCATGTTCTCCAGTTTTTCTTGCCCCAGATGTCAGGAGTCCCAAAATGAATAAGGTCCCATACCCTTTGCAAATACACCTCAGAAGAATGGTGAAAAAAGGAACCACACAAAAGTAAAAATAAGAGGGGACAGGAGGGAGGGAAACCCAGACTGCAACAGTGAAGACACTCGAACATCTACATTTATGGTAAGTGTACACAACTGTACTATGTTCATAATGTTTCACTGTTGCAGTCATGACTGTAGGGTAGAATCCCAAAGCAGAATGAAAGGGAGGTGGTCATAAAGAAAAAGGGGTGGCTAAAAGGCCCTGCAAGACTGCAGAAGCAAAGCCTGCCCTAGACTTAGAGTTGAGAGGTAGATTGTAGTGCTTTGAAAAGGTATGCACTGAACTCCAAGTTGCAGCTTCCAAAATGTCTTTGGTAGGAACTCCCCTGAGGAAGACAGCGGAAGTGGCAGCAGCTCTGGTGGAATGAGTCCTTATACTCCCTGGGATTTGCTTTCCATGGTGTGAATAGCAAAATCTGATTCCATGAGCAATCCATTTAGAAATGGTCTGTTTTGAAATGGCTTTACCTTGGGAACTTGAAGCATAAGAAACAAACAATTGATCTGATTTCCTGATGTCCTTGGTTCTGTCCAGGTAAAAACGTAGTTGTCTGTGTACATCCAAGGAATGTAAGATCCTTTCCCCTTTATTTTGAGGAGTGGGGAAAAAAGTTGGCAAGTGAATAGTTTGATTTAAAGCCACTTTGGAAACCACCTTAGGCATGAAAGTAGGATTAGTCCTTAAAGACCCCCTGTCTTGATGAAAAACAATATAAGGTTCCACAGCCATAAGAGCTTGCAACTCTGAAACTCTCCTGGCAGAGGTCAGAGCTAACAGGATGGCTGTTTTCCAAGATAAATACTTAATGTCAGAAATGGCAGCAGGCTCAAAAGGAGGTAAGGTGAGCTTTTCCAAAACATAGTTGAGATCCCAAGCAGGAATGGGAGGAGATCTAGGGGGCCTTAAGTTATTAGCTCCTCTGAGAGACTGTCTCATGAGCTGGTGGGAAAAGACTGGAGGGTCTGTATTATAGTGAGCAGAAATAGCAGAGGCATGTATCTTAATGGAAGATAAAGAGAGACCCTTATGTAAGAGGTCTGTCAGGTAAAGTAAAATCAAAGGAATGTTAGTAAGAAGAGGATCAGAATCCTGAGCCTGCATCCAGGAACAAAATATTTTCCATTTTCCTGCATAAGATTTTCTAGTGCTAGGACGCCTGGCTTCTAAAATGACATCCATAACCTGCCTGGGTAGGAGAGAATGAATCAAAGACCCTGGATTAACCAGGCCGCCAGGCTGAGAGTTCTGACATGGGAGTGTAGAACCTGACCCTGGTGTTGGGACAGAAGGTTCGGTGTCTGTGGTAAAACCCAAGGGGGCTCCAGACAAAGGTTTTTCAGAGTTGGGTACCAAAACTGTCGAGGCCAATTTGGGGCCAGCAAGATTATCATCTTGGGCTTGTCCTGTTTGATCTTTAATAATACCCATGGAAGAAGAGGAAGAGGTGGAAAGGCATATCCCGAGAGGTTTCTCCAACTGAATGATAGTGCATCCACTTTCCAAGCCTGTTCATGGAAAGTCCTGGTGCAAAAAATCTGTAGTTGATGATTGAGGTGGGATGCAAAGAGGTCTATTTGAGGACATCCCCAGACTGCTGTTATCATCTTGAATATTTCGGTGTCCAGCATCCACTCATGTGGGTCCGAAAGGTTTCTGCTCAGACTGTCTGCCAGGAAGTTTTGCTTTCCTGGTAGAAACTGAGCTTGAAGGTCCAGATTGCAAGCTAGAGCTGTATTCCACAGATCCATGACTAGTCTGCAAAGGGGGTAGGAATGAGATCCCCCTTGCTTGTTTATGTACCACATAACTGTGGTGTTGTCTGTCTGTATCAGTAGTTGTCCTGGTTGTAGAAGATTCCTGAAGGCCAACAGAGCTTTCTGAACGGCTAACATTTCCTTTAAATTGATATGCAGATGCTTTTGATCCTTTGTCCAAAGGCCCTGCAGACAGTTGCCCTGAAAATGGGCTCCCCATGCATAATCTGAGGCATCCGTGGTTAGTATCTGAGTGGCAGGAGGCAGACAGAAGGGTTTTCCTTTGTTTAGAGTACATGCCTTGGACCACCAAAGGAATTCCTTTTGAAGACAAGGCAGGACGGAGATCAGTATGTCTAAACTGTGGCAATGCTGAGACCATACACTTTTTAGGTACCACTGTATTTTCCTCATATGTAGTCTTGCATATGGTATGAGAAGGATGCAGGAGGCCATGTAACCCAAAGCCTGCAGGAATCTCCTTGCAGATAGCTGAGTTAAAGTTGCCAAGGTTTTGAAAGTTGAAGCCAGCTGTAACTGTTTTTCATATGTCAGAAATGCCATCTGGGTTGTTGTGTTTAGAGAAGCGCCCAGAAAAGTTATCCACTGTGAGGGTGTCAAATTTGACTTTTTTATGTTTACAGTGAATCCCAGGAACTTGAGAAGATTCTGAACAAACTGTAGATGCTGGAGTAAGACATCCTTGCTGTCTGCCTGAATAAGACAGTCGTCCAGATAAGGGTAAATTTGAATTCCCTTGAGTCTGCAATAAGCCACTACTGGAGCCAGGCATTTGGTGAAGACCCTGGGTGCAGTAGACAATCCAAAGGGCAGCGCAGAGAATTGAAAGTGCCTTGATCCGGCCTTGAACCTGAGGTATTTTCTGCGGTCCTGCCTGATGGGAATGTGTAAATATGCCTCCTTTAAATCTAAAGTTACCATCCATGCATTTTTGGTCAGCATTGGAAGTAGCTGCTGTAGAGTAAGCATCTTGAATTTTGGTATCTCTAGAAAAGTGTTCAAGACTGACAGATCCAGAATGGGTCTCCATGAATTTTGCTTCCTGGGGACTAGAAAGAGCCTTGAGTAAAACCTTGTCCCATCTCTGAAAGTGGAACTAGTTCTATGGCTTTCATAGCCAAGAGAGCTTCCACCTGGTTTAAGGCCTCTGTCCATTGATGTTTTGGAAGATCTGGCCATCCGCTTGGCCTTGGTAGGGTATGAAAATGGAATCTGTAACCTCTTGAAACCACATCCAGAACCCACTTGTCTTGGGTTATATGAGTCCAATTTTGGTGAAAAAGAGAAAGTTTTCCTCCGAGAGGGGCTTCCAGGCAAGAAGTTCCTGCAGCCCAACAGAGGGAGTCATTGAGTCTGTTTCCTATGAGCTTGCGACCTGTCCTCTCCTCCCCTAGGGGTGGAAGCAGTCCACTGTCTTGGTCTATAAGAGGCTTGTGTTTGAGGCTTTCCTCGGGAGCATCCGTATCTACCCCTCTGAGGCCTTGTCTGAATTGGGAAAGGACCAATTTTTAGTAGGCCAATTCCTACTAAATCTGGGTGGCTGTACTTGTAAGAAATCTTTAACTGTTTGCATGGATTTTGCCTTGTCCTCCATCTTTTTAATCACCTCTTCAGCTTTAGATCCAAACAAAACATTATGCTGAATAGGAGCATCCAATAATTTAGCTTTTACTTGATCTGGCAAATTTTGTTCCTTTAACCATGCATGCCTTCTAATTAGTGTGCCAGAGGCAGCAGCCCTACAAGAAGCCTCCAAGACATCAAATCCACAGTGTAAACCATGCTTCCCAACTTGTTCAGTGGCATGCATTAAGTCATGTAATTCCTTATCATCTGCACAGGTGGAAATGGAAGTTAGCTTTTGTTTTAAAACAGACAGAAGAAATTGCTGGTATTTCAGCATATGAAACTGACTTTTTAAAGCCCTAATAGATAAAGTAGCAGAAGTGTACACTTTTTTGCCCATTCTTTCTAAAGATCTGGAATCCTTCCCAGTGGGAATGGGGTTTTTAGTAGAAGCGGCCTTAACTCCCTTAGGACCCTGAGAAATGGTTTCAGGGTCAGCAGTAGGGTTCTTGTATAAAAACGGGTGGGAATCAGGAACCCTGTAATATCTGTCAGGCTTAACAGGAGCTGGAGGAAGAGAGTCAGGGGTTAAGTTATCCTCCGAAAAAGCATCATCCACAATATCCAAAATAGGAGGAATAGCCAGGGGTCTATGTTGGGGAAGAAGAAGAAAATCCCTTAGTCTTTTCTTAGATTCCGAATACTCCTGTCCTTCCCATTAGAAATGTTCCCTCATTTCATGCAAAGTTTCCTCAAAAGAGAAGTCCTCAGGGGGAGAAGCTGAAGGAATGGATTCCTCAGCATCAGAATCCTCATAAGGAGGGAAAGAATATTCTTGGTCAGAAGAAGAAACTGAAGAAACAGAAGCCTGATCAGAGGAGTCATAATAAACTTCCTGCCTTGGCCTTTTATCTGGAGGGGGATGTGAACCCCTAATCATAGTAAGTAAGTCCTCCGCCATCTTAAGTAACTGTTTCTGTGACTTGGGAGCCGGATCAGAAGAGGCCTGTGTTGCAGTCTTTGATTTGGAAGGAGTCTTTGCCTTTGTCTTTGGCTTTGCCTTTATTAGAAGCTGAGTAGGCCTGAAAACCCCTTCGGAAGCCGGTACCTGCACAGCGGCTCCGGACCCATCCGAAGGAGCATTGTCCGAAGGTCCTGCAACAGAAATATTCAAAGGCCTAGTTGGCTCCTCATGGGAGTCTGTTTCGGCCATCGGTTCCGAAATGGCTGACGACGGGGGCTGCAAAAGTGCCTCACTGATGATGGCCGAACCTGAAGCTGGCTCTGCTTGAACGATATCGTCTGATTTGGACCTCGGATGCCTGTCTTTGTCCTTGCGTCATTTGTGAACTCCGGTAGCCGGAACCGTATCCGATGACATTTTGTAATTAAAACGCCTACCGAAGTAATGAAATGCAAAATCGTACCTTCGTTTAATAGTACGTTGATTGAATCTAGCACAAAACCGACAACTAGCTATGTCGTGGTCAGGGCCTAAGCAAGGAATACAGTAAGAATGAAAATCCTTATGAGGTATTTGCTTCCCACATGAAATACAATTATTAACTTTTTCTGACATCGGACTGGAGCAAGAAAAAAGTTTCCCCAACGGGGTACTTAGCTTTGAGTAGGAGAAGAAAGTCTTCGGACTGAAGTTTGTTCAGACAAAATTGTCAGGAGTCAGCCGACCGGCACTTGCGAACTGCTATCACCGCACGGCAAGAAAGAATGGAGAACATGGCGTCGGCTGTCAGCTTTGTACTCCTGGCACTCTGACGTCAGAGAGCATGGCTGAACAGCTGACGCCGGACCCAGACTTTGGGATTCTGGCCGACCGAGGACTGCCTGCCGGCAGGGGAAAACCCTACAGTCATGACTGCAACAGTGAAACACGATGAACATCTAATCTAAGGGGGTGACGAAAGCCAACACATTCCGGCTAGGCTTATAAATGCCTTCGGGCAGATAGCCTAGTACCTACCTATGAACCTAAGTATTACAGAAAGCAAAAATTCTGGGAAGGACCATGATCTTAATAGCCACTTACTGGCCTCAGCAGATTTGGCTCCCCTTCCTCCAGCCTCATCTCTTGGAAGAACCCTGGATCCTGGACCCAGTTCCGGATCTGTTGACCAATTCATCAGGGGCTCTTCATCCTTCTCTTCATTCCCTCAAACTGACAGCTTGGCTTCTCCAATTCCCACAATAGCCATGATTTACAACCTCTCAGCTGAGGCCCAACATATTATAACATCCTCCCATAAATCATCCACCAGAAAGTTATATCTTAGCAAATGGAAGAGATTTTCTTTATAGGCCTCTCAGAATGATGTTGATCCTTATCTAGCTCCGATCCCATCTATACTGGAATTTCTAATTAAACTTTTCAATGAAGGCGCTACTGCAGCTACCATCAGAGTTCAATTAGCAGCAATCTCAAACTTTCATCTTGGCTTTCAAGGCTCCAATGTCATGTCACATCAACTCGCAAAAGCCTTTCTTAAAGGTACCATTCATTTGAGCCACCAATCAGAGCTCCAGTCATGTCATGGAATCTAAATTTTGTTCCCTCCAGAATCATATTACCTCCTTTTGAACCAGCCTCATCCTGTCCTTTGAAATTCCTTTCATGGAAGACTATTTTTCTGATAGCCATTACTTCTGCTCAGAGGATTTCTGAGTTGCAGGCCTTGACCATCAAACCTCCTTATCTAATTTTCCATAAAGACAGAGTTTCACTCAGAACTAATGCATCATTTTTACAAAAAGTTTGTTCAGAGACAAATCTTAACCAATCTATTGAGTTACCCATTTTCTTTCCTCAGTACACAAATAGGATGGAAATTATGCTGCATAAACTTGATGTTCATAGACAACGTCAATTTTATCTAGATAGAACGAAAACATTTAGATCAATGGATCATCTCTTTGTTTCCTTTTCAGAGTCAAAAAAGGTGCCCCAGTGACAAAAGTAGCCTTGTCAAGATGGCTATCTGATTGCATTTCCTTCATTTATATTTCAGAGAATGCTCCTTTGCAACAAAAAATAAAGGCCCACTCTACTTGAGCTGTTTCAACCTTATCAGCCTTTTCTGCAAGGTTACCATTAGATTCTATTTGTGCAGCAGCTGCCTGGTCAAGACCTCATATCTTTATCACTCATTACAAAGTAGACAAGGCCTCCGGGGACAGGACCTCCTTTGATTCTACAGTTTTGAGGAATATTTTCCAGTGAGCCACCTGAGAAAGATGGTGTTTGGGACGCTACCCATCAGTAAGAATGAACAGCGAGATAGAACAACTTCACATAAAGAAGTTATGTACTCACCATAACGTTCCACGTGAGTTGTTCATCTCGCCTTCATTCTTACATCCCACCCTCCAACCTCGATCCAGTCTACTTGAGGTCCGTCACCTTTCTTATATGGTGCATTGTCCCTTATCCAGCTCTCTGAGTGGCATATTTATGCTAGTAGGTAGTCAGGCAGCAAATAAGATCTGTTTTTAAGATCAGGGTGCATCATAGGATAGGGAGTTGGCCTTGACCTGGTTGAAGACCTTGAGCTTTTGCAGTTGGCCGAGTCAGACCGGAGGATCGGCTCTGAACCCATCAGTAAGAATGAAGGTGAAATGCTGAGTACATAACTTCTTTTTAATTTTCTTGTGATTAACTTCTACTTTAATATCTGTTAATCAAAACTAAAGTATCAAATAAAAACAGAAGGACCGACTTAAAGTAGAAAATTTACAAAACCAGGTAATGTAAGGGTATGTGAGTTTTGGGGTACAGATGTAGTGCCAATTGCTACAAGCCTTAGCTTGTACAGTAGATTACAGACATTACTAGCAAAATCAAGTATTCCTTTTTAGTTGTATGCAGAGTGACTTCAGTGTTAATATTTGCTATATGTTGACTGTGTTTGCAGGAGTAGGTGTTATGCTCCCCTAATCTCTACACAATTGTCAGGGGAGTGAGGCCTTACCCCTACACACTCTGGCATTGTGCAGTAAGTATACAAAGTTCAAAGGTCACACTACCACCTAATGATGAGACTAAGTATATTTGCTAGAAATGTATGTATGTACAGTACATTGTAAGCTACAGCATGCCTTAATGTTTGTAATTTACTTGCAGTGTATGCCAAAGGCTTTGGAATGCACATACAGGTAAGTAGTAGATCATGAAGACAGAAAACAGAGACAAGTTAGGCAACAAGCAGCTTTATGTGGGAGAATACAGCCGTAGGTAGAATCTCACAACTATAGCTCTGATATATTTCTTTACCATTCCAAGATACATGGAAAGGTCAAGAAACTGCCCAGATTGTGGGTTCTGTTTTACAGATGTCCCATTTGAATTTAATGCTGAAACAAATTGGACAGTTATTTTGTTTTTTTTTTTAATATAATTTGTTGACCTGGTTAATCCCACTAGGCTAGTACCCTCTTTTCAGTGGAGACCTAATATTGTATTTGTACTAGGGGAAACTTGGCCAGGGTACTGGGGAATTTTCCCTACTCTTTTTGATAGGTGCCGAGGCATCTTTTACCTCCACCTGAGTTACCACCAAATACTGGTGATTTGGGGAGAAAAGGTAGTGGTTTACACGTAATAAATAATGGCAGTCATTAGAATTCTAGACTCTTTTTTTATGAAAGAAAATGCACTTTAATTTAAGCTCCCTTATTATGTCAATGTTTAAGAGTTAATAGTACCAATATTTTAAAAAGTGTCCCTTATTGGGCATTTGCTTCTGATTTCTAGATTTGTCCCTGATTCAGGAGGTAATAGGTTGAGTGCTATGCACAGGGATTAAATCTGGTTAGATTTGTCAGAGCTAGCAACTGATATTATAACTATGTGGTGTTACTTCAAGTAGAGTAACTTGAAATCCGAGAAAAGCAAAATGAATAGCACACCAGTGATAAGAATGGTTAAAACGGTTTAATCATGTGAAGCGCTTTTCGTTTGCATTATCGGCAAACTTCTTCAGTCTGAAGAAGTTTGCCGATAATGCAAACGAAAAGCGCTTCACATGATTAAACTGTTTTAACCATTCTTATCACTGGTGTGCTATTCATTTTGCTTTTCTCAGATTTCAAGTTACTACAGTTTGTTTTTGTTACTTCAAGTATCTTAATAATCACAACCTTTTCTGTACTGTTGAAGTCAGAGTATTTCACTTTCTATTTTAACTCTCCACTTTCTCCTATCAAATCTTCCGTGCCCTTCTATGTTTGTTATATCCAGTTATTTGCCACCCTGGCCATTTTTCCTCTTTTTAGTCACTTCATTTCCCCACAGTCTTCCCATCCCCCCTTTTTTTGTTACTAAAGTTCTTCATAATTCTTATGCCCTACTCTTCCGCACCCTGCTGTTCTCTCCCCTCACCCTCCAACTTTTGCTTTATAACCCACACCTCCTTGGCTCATATTTCTCAACTTTCTGTATTTTTCTTTGTTTTAATATCAAATCAGTTGAACTGAGACTCTTGCCTTGCTTCAGTACAGAAGTTTTGAAATAGCCAGCAACACTGTTAAATCAGACTTTGTGTTTTATAATTCAAATTTAATGACGTAACATAAGCAATTTATTCTTCAAGGGCAGCAGGTGCTGAATTTGTAAATGAAACACTGAAATATAAAGTTGTTTGTTAGCAGCAACCTTTTCATTAGTTGCAGATCTCTTTAATGTGGAATTATTCAGATGACTTTTACTTCTGCAGAGATTGTGCATACTGACAGATATTGGTAGACTGTAATGACAAAAGTTTGAGTGGCCTTTTATGGTTGAAATGTTCTGAATTGGACAGTTTTGTCATTATTGGTTCATATGTTTTGTTTCATTGCTTGGCTTACTGAAATGTTCAAAACTATAAATTTAAAACACACTCTAACAAATGGTGCTGTATTATACAAGGGATATAATTTAAATATTATATTATTATAATTACATTTTAATACATCAGGAAGGTGAATCAAAGAACCGTTGCATGGTTCTAAAAATGTGTGCAAGGGTCGTATGAGTTGAAAACAACCCAAAGTTAAACTTAATCAGCCACTGGGCAGATGCATTTATGATAACTTTATAACTTACTTATTTATCTTTTGAGTTAATATATATATAAATATATATATATATATATATATATATATATATATATTTATATTGTCTTTGTTCACTTTAATATTTGTTTTTTATTATTTATTACAGTTACAACACATACGTTGGACATGAAAGCAACTATATAAATTACAAAAATATGAGGGGTACAATTCAATTTTAGGGAAATAGACTGCCAAGGGGTACACAAGTCAAAAAAGTTTGGGAACCGCTGCCTTAATGGATGATTTGTTCAGAGGATTCGGGTGTCAGATGATTTAAAGCTGATCACATGATTTTAAGTGTTTTTTGCTGTCACATGATTTTGAACTGTTCACATGATTTAAAAAAAGGTTGTCACATGACCTTTTAGAACTGTATTTAAACTGTGTGTGTGTTTGGTTCACTTCATCTGAAGATGTTTTATTATAAAATACAACAAAAGCGCTAATATTACATTTCAAGTTGTTTGAGCTGGATTTGTTGGAATCTCTGTGGCCTTGCATGTGTTTTTTATCATATCCACCTCCTTCAAATACCTAAGACTTCAACCAATCCTTAGAAAGAATACCAGTATCTACCCACCCTGTCTTTCTCCATAACACCCTATTTCTACAAACAAACCATATCTGATGTATTTTTCTATAAATATCTTAAAACTAAGCATCCAAATTTATGATCAAATATCAAACCAAAACCAAAATATAATGGCCACACAATTCCCTCTGTAAAATACCAATTCAAAAAAAAGTAGCGGAGATATTCACCACAACCCTGGTCCCACTGTTCATAAAGCCATCACTTCCAACCCCAAAATAAACCAGTCACCTAATACATCTCAGCAAAAAGCAGAATCCTAACTCACCTTACTAAATATGAATGTAAGAAGTATGTGCAATAAAATCTATGACATACATGCTTATCTTGCCACATACACTGTGATATAGTCATAGCTACTGAAACCTTGTTAAAAAAAGAAATAAAGGATAATGAGATCACCCCCCCCAGATGCAATATACTCAGGCATGAGAGAAAAAACATGCATGCAGGCGGTATAGCAATTATCTATAAAAATAACCCGTTATCTTACTTCCACATGAAATACTCAAATTTAACAATGCTGAACTATTAATAACACTTCCAGGAATCAACAATAGGAAAACTATGTGTTTAACAACAATTTATATAACACCAGGGAATAAGGTTGATACTGCTGAAAGCATCCTGTATTGGATATCCCAACAAATTAACCATGAAACTATAATACCTGGAGACTTAAATATAGACTGGCAACTTATAAATTCTATTACCCCCACTGAATCCATAAACGTGTACATCTTCAGGCAATTAATAACTACACCTACTAGAATCAATAAAACTTCAGGGAGACACTCAATATTAGATTGGATTCTTACAAACAAAACAGACAAACTGACAAAAGTAGGCCGACTCTCAGATAGCATGAGTGACCACATACCAATATACGCTATTAGAACTCCCCATAACCTAGATAAACATATTATCTATAATCAAATATGAAATACAACCAATTTCAGCAAAGATATTTTCAAAGAAACACTAAAAAAATAGAGCTAGACTGTACTTAGAACAATTTCACTAGATACTGCTGTAGAACACTTTAATAATATAGTCTTATAGACCTTAAACAATCTAAAACCAGTTTGTAATAAAAGAGTAAAGTCCAACCCCACACCATGGCTGACAAAGGAAACAAACAAAAAATCATGCTAAAAAAGGATAAAGGCTGAAAAATTGGTATAAAAATGGAACTCAAAATGTCTTCCAGCAATTTAGACATCTTAGAAACATTGCAAAACTCCATGTCAAACAGGATAAACAAACATACTATAACAGCTTACAAGACAAACATATAAACAACCAAAAACTTTTTGGTCATCGTTAAATAAACTACTCCACCCTGGCAAAACCACTAGTTCCCCTCCAAAAACAAGCGATACAACAGCATCTATCCCCACAGAGTTTAATTCCCACTTTATGCAACCAATATTCTCTCTCTTAGTCACTAACACGTCTGCCCCCCCAGCTCTACAGTTGTCCAATCAAAAACAGCCACAGCTCTTCAATTTTAGTCCAGTGCCTACCTCACTCATAAGACAGTTGCTCCTTCAACTAAAAACTACTTCTGTAGCTATAGACCAACTACCATCAGACTACCTAAAAATGGCTGTAGAAGTCATAGCTTTCCCTGTGTCTATACTAATTAACAAATCTGTAGCAGAAAGATACTTCCTATCTCTGTGGAAAAAATCCTACATCATACCTCTGCACAAAGAGCACATCTACAGAGTTTAATAACTACAGACTGATAGTGATTCTCTCCTGCCTCTCCAAAATATTAGAGAAATGCATCCATATGCAGCTGATGCAATACCTAACCTCAAATAAGCTACTGTCAGAAACACAACATGGCTTTAGGCCTCAGCATACCACAGCTACTGCTCTACTACATTTTAACAATACAGTAAACCAACATAGAGATGATGGTCTTCTTGTGTCCACCATGTTCTTAGACTTGTCAAAGGCATTTATTTGATACTGTCTTGCACCAGCAACTGCTTGTTTGACTCTCCTCAGTAGGACTTTCACAATACTCCTTGTTGTGGCTCCTTAGTTAACTATCTGGAAGGCAAAAAGCCATTAAATGGCAACAAACCTACTCATCCTATCAATCAGTTACTACAGATGTCCCTTAGGGGTCTAGCCTGGGTCCTCTACTATTTAATATATTTATTAATGACCCCCATACCTCCACTCTCCATGCTAGTTTACTTCGGGTCTATATTATATCCTCGAACGCTTAAAAAAGCGAACGCTGATCGAACTTATTTTCGCGAAACTGCAAAATATCGAAGCAGCAGAAACTCAAATTTTTTCCTAGGGAAAGAATTTGGTTGTCCATTTCTGTTGCTTCAGTATTTTCAGTGTTATGGTGGAAAGTTACCGGTCGGATTCAGGTATGCAGCGATTGTGTGGATGTGAGTGTTAGGGTGATTTAGGTGAGTTAGGGTTAGGGCTCGGGTTAGGTGTGTGTGCGATTGAGTGGACATGAGGGTTAGGGTGGATTTAAGTGAGTTAGGGCTAGGGAGCAAGTGAGGTGAGTGTGTGATAGTGACGGACCTTAGGGTTAGGGTTTGGGTTAAGGTAAGTGGGTAGTTAGTGGTGTGTGCATAGTTTAGTGTAGGGTTTGGTATCAGATTTTAGGTGTATGTGTGTGGATTTCTGTTTGTTTGGTGTGCTTGTGTTGTGTGTATGTGTTTTGGATCAGCAATTTTTTTTCCCTGGGAAAAAAATCGCTGATCTGACAGTTTGAAATTGTAAGCTTTTGCTTAAATTAGGTCGAACAATCAGCGTTCGCTTTTTAAGCATTCGATGATATAATATAGACCCTTTACTTCAGTATGCAGATGACTCAACATTAATACATACAGCCTCAACAACAGATAAGCTCCAAGACATTACCCAAAAATCTTTCTTCTCTGTAGTAACCTGGCTCAAAGAATCAAACATCCTACTCAACCCCAAAAAATTAAGTTAATGATTTTCACCTCAAAAAGTTGCCAAAATCAAAAGCAATCTTTTACCATAAAGTCAGCAAATAATACTGTCAATGAAACTGTAACTCACAGTAAACTTCTATGCATTATAATAGATGACAGTCTCAAATATGATCACCGTATACTGCACACCATTAAATTTACACCCCAGAAATTAGGCTCCCTTCATAGGATGGATTCCTTATGGATACTGCAACAAAAACTCTAGCCACCAACTTCTTACTGCCAACTCTCTTATATGTGCCCCTCCTATCTTAACAAATTTAAACAATACTCAGAATAACAAACTTGCTTCCTGCTACAATAAAATAGCTAAATTTTCCACCATTCACCCTCATAGGACCCACCATTGTCTTAGCTTAAAGCAATTAAAGTGGCTTGAACTGCACAAGTGTCTAACATAGTCACAACTAACTACAGCACACAAACTCAATCATCTTCCAGAAAAATGCCCTGCACTACAAAACTTATTACTACCTTCGTTCCATTAACAAATTCTTATTACTTACAAATAAGTCAAATAATTTTGCAGGAGACTCGCTCTACTCCCAATGCTTTGCTAAACTCTGGAAGAGTATCCCCAAACAAATAAAACTGTCCAACAAGCTCAGAAGTTTTAAACCACTCCTTAAACATCTTAATCAGTCCTGGTCCTGTACATGCTCATCACAAGGTTAAAACTTTGAGTTCACTCTATGATTCGTTCCAAATACTCTTCTTAAACATAATATTCTTGCCCTCTTGCCGAAATGACAAAATTTTTATACATAACTGCTGCCTGTATAATCCACTAAATTGCACATGTGCTTTCTCCTTACTAACTTCCATCTCTGTAAAATCTTAGAATGTATAAATGTAACTACTGTTTGTGTATAAATGTAAATAGAAATGTAACTACTCTGTGTTTGACTGGAATTTAATACAATGCAATGTAAGCAAATGGAGCTTTTCTTCCTGAGCCTCCGCTGAAAATGGGTATCACCCAGTCTACTTTCCCAGTAAACAAAGACAAATAAATAAATAAATACCTAATGATGTTATGCTTCACTTTTCCATTTTCAAAATGATTGAAACATATGCATTTACTTGTCATGAATTTTGCTGGAAGATGGTTGAAACATGTAGAGGCGATTGCAGAATTCTTAAGAACCATTGAAAGCCTGTCTATTAATAGATATATAATGGGAAGGCAAATAAATATCTTATGAAATAAGTACCACACCAACTTTTTCACTCAAAATGGGGCATTGTTTTGGTGAAAGGCAGGCTTGATTGGCAGTCCTGAACCATGTATATCTGCACTATAATGCCTACTGCTTACTATTTTAACATTCCCAGATTGAATTTAAGTTGATGTAATTTAATATATATATATATATATATATATATATATATATATATATATATATATATATATATATATATATATATGCATCTGTTTTAATCTTGACTCCACAGCATCAGCAAAAAGAAAGCAGGGATTAATGCGGATGCTGCCCCCACTAGCTCTAACGACTGACGATACATATTAATTGCTTACATAAGCAGGCATAGTATCCCTGAAAAAAATGTTGAATAAGGGTCAGTCTCTGTCTAGCGCTGTAATGATGAATTTGCAATATAGTCTCTAGACTTCATCATTTCTGAATAACGTGACAATAATTAATTAATTTGCACTGTGCTGTATTTATACACTTGCCTATTATTTATAGTGGTGCTGTATTATTTCTGTCTCTTGTTGTCTCCACTGTGTTTTTTTCTCAGGGTAGCTTAAACTAGTTTCAGGGAGGGGGTTGTTGAGCCAGTCCACGTCCTAGCTGTTAGTCATTGCCTGAGCTGTATCTTGCTGTAATTCCAGTACAGACTGCATTTCTGTAAACTGCTGGAAATCTGATAGATTTGCTTTGAGCTGCAGAATTTGAATCTATTTCAAACTAATAAGAACACTTTTTGCAACTTAATTTGCACTGTGCTGTATTTATACACTTGCCTATTATTTATAGTGGTGCTGTATTATTTCTGTCTCTTGTTGTCTCCACTGTGTTTTTTTTTCTCAGGGTAGCTCAACCTAGTTTCAGGGAGGGGGTTGTTGAGCCAGCTCACATCCTAGCTGTTAGTCATTGCCTGAGGTGTATCTTGCTGTAATTGCAGTACAGACTGCATTTCTGTAAACTGCTGGAAAGCTGATAGATTTGCTTTGAGCTGCAGAATTTGAATCTATTTCAAACTGATAAGTACACTTTTTGCAACTTAATTTGCACAGTGCTGTATTTATACACTTGCCTATTATTTATAGTGGCGCTGTATTATTTCTGTCTCTTGTTGTCTCCACTGTGTTTCTCCCACCTAACCTCCCTGTTCTTGTGTTGGTGTTAAAATCTTGGTGGCTTTGAAACTGCCCCGCCCCTCTTGTAAGTTTGTGTTTGGATACTCCTTCTGAGCCTATCTCATTTGCTCACTCAATTGAGTGCAGTGAGATCATATTCTGATTTCAGGCACTCCTACTGTGTACAAAGAGAGCATTTCAGAAGGACAACCCCTGTAGCCTCTTAATCCTGCTGTGTTCCCTCCCTCAAAAAAAAAAAAAAAAAAAAATATATATATATATATATATATATATATATATATATATATATATATATATTCAGCTGCTCTTACTGTAACTGTCTTAGTTGCTGTTCTGCATGCTGTTACTTACTCTGCACTTATTACTGCTTGTTAGTAGCCTTCTAATTTAATGCCTTCTGCACTTGTTTTTTTAGTCATTTAATTTAATTGCATTTAATTAAATTGTATTTACCGTGATATTGATACACGTGTGCTAGCCTGCACTGCATTTGAATTGTATTTACTGCTGTTTTAGCTGCTTTTCTGTAAAAAAAAAAAACCCTAGCTTGTTTTCTGCCTTTCCTGTAACTTGTCTAGTCCAGATACAGACTTGCTGTATCCAGGACTGTTTGTATGCTCCTGAGCCACCCAAACCTTTCTGTATTGGAGGGAAGCCTTCTAGCTTATCACTGGAAGTAGTAAGCACTAGGTAGCCTATCTACCACAGGATGAGAGGTGTCTGGTCCAGAAATTATAGTTTATTGGCAGTTTGGGAAGCTCTTCCATCTTTCAACCTTCTGATTCAAAAGCCTGTGTTTGTGCTTGTTTCCTGCCTTTCCTGTTACTAGTCTAGTCCAGGTACATATTTGCTTTATCCAGGACTCTTTGTAAGCTTCTGAGCCCCCCCAAGCCATTCTGTGTTGGAAGGAAGCCTTCTAGCTTATCAGTGGGAGTGGTAAGCATCAGGTAGCTTATCTACCATGGGAAGAGTGGGTTTTGGCTCATAAATTGTAGTTTATTGGCCATTTAGGCAGTTTTCCTTCTCTTTCAACTTGCTGGCTTAAAAGCCTGTGTTTGCACTTGTTCCCCACCTTTCCTGTAACTAGTCTAGTCCAGATACAGATTTGCTGTATCCAGGACTCTTTGTAAGCTTCTGAACCCCCCCAAGCCTTTCTGTGTTGGAGGGAAGCCTTCTAGCTTATCAGTGGGAGTGGTAAATTAGGTAGCCCATCTACCACAAGAGGAGTGGTTCCTGGCCCAGAAATTGTAGCTACTGGCCGTTTGGGCAGTTTTTCCCCATCTCTTTCAACTTTCTGGTTTAAAAGCCACACTTGCGCTGTTTCCCACCTTTCCTGTTACTAGCCTAGTCCAGATACAGAGTTGCTGAATCCAGGACTGTTGGTAAGCTTCTGAGCCCCGCAAGCCTTTCTGTGTTGGAGGGAAGCCTTCTAGCTTATCAGTGGGAGTGGTAAGCACTAGGTAGCCCATCTGCCACAAGAGGAGTGGTTCTGGCCCAGAAATTGTAGTTTATTGGCCATTTGGGCAGTTTTTTCCATTTCTCTCAACTTTCTGGTTTTAAAGCCCGTGTTTGTGCTTGATCACCACCTTTCCCGAAACTAGTCTAGTCCAGGTACAGATTTGCTGTATCCAGGACTGTATGTAAGCTTCTGAGCCCCCCAAGCTTTTGTGTTGGAGTGCAGCCTTCTAGCTTATCAGTGGGAGTGGTAAGTACTAGGTAGCCTGTCTACCACAAGCGGAGTGGTTCTTGGCCCAGGAATTGTAGTTTATTGATCATTCGGGAAGTTGTCCATCTCTTTCAACTTTCTGGTTTAAAAGACCACATCTGTGCTTGTTTCCCATCTTTCCAGTAACTAACTTACTGGAAAGCACTAGAAAGCCTTAAACTGATACACGCCTTCTAGCTTAAAAGAGAGAGTTTGGAGTGATTGAGTATCAGTTTTCTGTATTTTCTTGCTGTACTTAACGGTTTTCCGCCTAAACACTGATTTTTGCAGCACTTACTGTGATTTAAAAGCTTGTTTGTTTCACATATTGTACCTATTTGACTACCTGCATGTTTAAAAAGTTGTTTTTTGTTTAAATAAATTGTTTAACTTTTGTAGGCCACACACTAAAGTGTGATAGCCTTTTTTGATTGCTTGTAGTCATTTAAAGCTGTTTTAAGTGTACTTTTTACTGTTTTTGCCTTATCTTTAAAAAAAAATCTTGTTTCCTGCCTTTCTAAGCTAGTATAGTCCAGTTTTCAGGTTAGTGCTGAATTCAGGGCTGTGTTACAAGTTTCTGAGTTGCCCATACCTTACTTGGATAGAGGGAAGTTTCTCTGTTCACCTGTGAGAGAGGGGAACTTTGAGCAGTCATCTGTCCCTGGAGGAGTGGTTCCAACCCAGAAGTTAGTAGTTTAAAAACCACGTTTGCACAGTTTTGCGCGTGGGGCAGCACTGGTTTGCTAGGGTTAAATTATTCCCGGCTCCACTAAGTCTCCTCTTCAGTTTTTCACTTGAAACTAGTCTAACTCTCAATTTAAGCACTCAAAAAGTATCCTACAGTCCAGCACTTGCTCAGACCTAATAGCAAGCACTAATATACACCGACACTTGACTGCCCAGCTGGGCAAGGCTCTTTATCCACCCCTCACCAACCAAGCGACTAAGCAGCTCACCCTACTATTCAGGCATGACCAAAGGGCAACTTCAGGTGTACTCTCCAGTCCAGTTGGTGAATCTGGGTATCCTGAGGCAATGTTACAACTGCCTCATGTACACAGACATCCCTCTTCTCCTACCACAAAACACTAACATATGCGAGAGATGCAATTATACAGCCCAGCTGGAGGCTAAGGTCTCTCCACCCAAGACTGGAACAGACAGTCATGAGGAGAAGGTTAACGCTTGCACCACACCTCCAGCCTCACATAGACCTACTAAACCAGCACTGGCAAAAAATACACATAAATACACAAAATCATACTCGGAGGCTCTAAATAAAAACCTGCAAAAGCATCAGAGAGCTTCAAAGCAGACACCCATGAAACCTGCACCTCCCGTCACAAACCAGACTACACATAAAACACAAAATCAATGTGCCGCACAATCACAGCCCTTAAGGTGAAATAACATACCTAACACACTAGTAATAGGTGACTCAATAGTCAGGCACACTGACGCCCCACTCACTAGGTTGGACAAGGAGAAGGTTACTGATAGATGCCTATCGGGAGCCAGAATCCGCCACATAACACAAGCACTCAGGTCACTCCAGAACAAGTACAAATATGACTTTGTCATTGTTCATGTTGGTGTGAATGACCTGAAATGTACCTCCCTGGACTACATGAAAAGAGACATGGAAGATCTCTCTGATCATGTAGCCCAGGTGGGTATGACCCTGACCCTGAGTAGCATCCTGCCCTCACAAAGAATGATACCTCAGTATAAAGAAAAAATGATCAATTTCCACAATTGGCTAAGCTTGGATGACATGCTCGACAAGCCGCATTGCTTCGCAAGAGACGGCTTGCACCTGTCACCCCTTGGCTTTCGAATACTGGCCAAGGCTCTTGCGACCCCCATAGTGCATTTTTAGTCAAGGCTCAAAATTCAAATCCACCACCGTAAACAGCACAAGTAAAAAAATGAGGATTATGCTGCTCAACGCCAGGAGTTTAAATCTCAAAATGCATGCGCTTGAAGCACTCCTAAGTATGGAGAATGTTGATATGTGTGCAGTAACTGAAACCTGGTTCAAGCCTCCAGAGAGCACTCGAGCACTCCAGCACTACTGGGCTACAACTCATACCACACATTTCGGCCACAGAACACGGACCGAAACACAAAAGGAGGGGGTGTATCCATATTCATCAAGGATACTCACATCTCCAGGTTAGTGGTGCAGCATGATACCTCTGAGATCATCCATGTGCAACTAACATCGGGTAAATCTGCAATGCAAAATGTGGCCTGCTACAGATCACCCCTCATGACCCAGGACCACCTCTCCGCCTTTCTGGAGACACTGGAAAACATGAAGGTCCTACCGAACACCCTGATATTGGACGATTTCAATTACTCTACCATTAACTGGGAAAACTACTTGAGTACAAACTCCCAGGCTCAGCACTTCCTGGAATTTATCAACTCAAATGCCCTGGATCAGCTGGTAAACTCCCCTACCAGAGGCCACAACATATTGGACCTGGTCATCACCAACATGGGCGACAGGTGTTCTGTACCGGAGGTCAACCTGTCACTGGTTAGATCAGACCATAAACTAATTACCCTGGATGTCCACACCCCACTATCACCCCCAACCAAGGAAACCACAGTGGAAAAACTTTTCTAAAGCAAACTTCACCTTACTTAAGGCAGAGGTGGTAAGATTCACAGCCTCCACGCTAAAAGATAACACTGCCCAAGATGCAGAATCCTTTACAATTGCATTCTATGAGCACCTACAAGGATGCATGGATCATGCCATCCCTAGCAAGACCAAGACTCACTCCCCTAAGAGAAGGAAACCAGTCTGGTGGACCCCTGCCATAAACAGATTATACAACAGAAGGAGGAAACTAGATCAGAAAAAAAGCAAATCTCAAGAAGGAAAGACATCCCTGATCAGTATCAGTAAGAAACTAAGGTCCCTCATAAAATCATCCAAGGCTAACTTCGAAAGAAAAATAGCCAAGGATTCGAAAGATAACCACAAAGCCTTCTTTAGCTATGTCAAGAATCTAAGTGGCAACTCACAGATATGCTCTGAGCTAGTGGAAAATAGCACAAAATATACTGAACCTACTGATATTGCCAACATCCTGGCAGATAGATTCAGTGCAAACGTCACCTCCCTCTCACCTTCAAAAGGGCCCACAACAATACCGGAAAAGTGTAGTGTCCCGGAAATCACAGAAGCATAGGTGAAAACAGCCCTTTCAAAAACCAAAAACACAGTATCAATGGGGCCAGATGGTGTCCCAGGCTGCATCTTGCACGAACTACAGAACGAACCAACCCCCCACCTAAACACGCTGTTCAACCCCAGCCTCTCCACAGGCTACATGCCCATAGAATGGCGCACAGCAACGGTTATTCCACTCCACAAAGGAGGGGCCACAACTGGCCCTGGTAACTATCGCCCCATAAGCCTGACTAGCCTGGTCTGCAAGGCTATGGAGCGCATCATCATGGAACTCATTAACAAAGACATTGAGAACCTCCAAACACTTGACCCGACCCAGTTCGGCTTTGTTAAGGGCAGATCATGCCTACTAAACCTGGTTGACTTCTTCGAGACAGTCACCAAGGCCATAGACGAGGGAAAGGTGGTTCACACAGCCTACCTTGATCTCGCCAAGGTGTTCAACACCATTCCTCACTCGGGTATTATAGAAAAACTCACCAGCCTGAACATAAACCCCTACGTCACAAGATGGGTTGCCAACTGACTTACAGACAGAACTCACACGGTAAGAATAGCGGGCTCCAGGTCCGACTCTGAACCAATCACAAGTGGTGTCCCGCATGGCTCGGTTCTGGGACCCCTACTGTTCAGCATATATTTCACAGAAGTACAGGCAAACACAGGAGGACTATGGCTAACCAAGTTTGCCGATGACTGCAAACTGGGGCCATAACTGACTCTCCGGCTGACATGGATATCCTTCAAAAAGGCCTTACTGAGACAGACACCTGGTGTCAAAGTCATGGCCTCAAGCTAAATGCCAAAAAATCCATAGTCATCCCATTTGGGAAAAACAAAACACCCACGAATTACCACATAGGCGGCAGCCCCCTTAATACAAAAGAGGTAATAAGAGATGTGGGGACCCAGGTAGATAGTAATCTCTCCTTTGACAATTATATTGCCAAAGTAGTTAGGAAATCCTTCTGTGTGGCCCATCTAATTACTAAGGGGTTCGCATCTAGAAATAAAGAGGTTATAGTGCCCCTCTACTCGTCACTCATCAGACCCATCATAGAGTACAATGCCCCATTTGGGATGTACCTCACAAGACACTTCCAACAGCTGGAAAGACCACAAAAGCACCTCACCGAGATAATTACTGGCCTCAAACATATGTCCTATGCAGCCCGACTGAAAAAACTCCAGCCGTACTCAGTGGCATATCGCTTACTCAGAGGTGATCTCTGCCTGACTTACAAATCCACGTCCAACTCAGACTTGATGGACATGCTCCATCTAAAGAAATCCAAGTCACTGCGAGCCACGTGCTCTAGTGAGCTAAACCTCGCCACAACAATAAATAGAACAAGCTGGAGGGATAGATTCCTGTCACAGAGACTCCCCATGCTTTGAAACAAAATTCCTAACTACATTAGGCAGAGCCCCTCACTAACACTCTTCAAGAGAAGCCTTGACGAGTGGATGGGTAACAGAAAATACACCCCTGGGATCACTTCATTGGCTTTGCTTGACAGACGCTCAGTTAATTAATCAATGGGGTGGCGAAAGCCGACACACTCTGGCTAGGCTTAAAAATGCCCTCTGACAGATAGCCTACTATCTACCTAGGAACCTATAGGTTCATAGGTTTATACTAGGCTATCTGCCCTAAGGCATTTATAAGCCTAGCCCAAAGTTTTGTGGCTTATGCCACCCCTTATATGAAAAAATACTGTGCCCATTAGTTTGTTGTGCCTCTGTCCAGCAGTGACACAGAGATGATTCCCGGGGTAAACCTACGATCTCCCATCCACAGGTCAAGATTTCTCTTGAACAGAGCCAGCGAGGTGCTCTGCCTCACATGGACCGTGATTTTATTCCACAACATAGGGAGTCTCTAAGTGATAAATCTATCCCTCCAGCACGTCCTATTTATATCCGTGCTAAGGTTTAAGCCGCTTGCTCTAGTGGTTTTGGTGGATTTGGATTTTTTGAGGTGGAGCATGTCCATTAATTCCAGGTTGGACATGGCCTTGTATGTCAGGCACATGTCACCTCTGAGCAGACGGTATGCAACTGAATAGAGCTGGAGTTTCTTCAATCTGTCAGCATATGACAGATTTTGGAGTCCCTTTATCCTTTTGGTGTGGAACTTTTGGGGTCTCTCCAATTGCTGCAGATGTCGGGTGAGATACATCCCGAATGGAGCATTGTACTCGATCATTGGTCTGATAAGTGAAGAGTATAGGGGAACAATGACCTCACTAGATCTGGATGTGAATCCCTTCATGATCAGGTGGGCAATGTAGAAGGTCTTTCTAACCACTTTAGCAACGTGAGTGTCAAAAGAAAGGCCACTGTCAACCTGGGTCCCCAGGTCCCTGATAACCTCTTCTGTGCTTAGTGGATTGCCACCTATATGGTAGCTTGGGGTTACCTTGTTTTTCCCGAAGGGTATGACTATACATTTTTGGCGTTTAACTTCAGGCCATGGCTCTGGCACCAGCTATCTGTTTCCGTGAGTCCCTTCTGAAGGATATCCGTGTCCGATGCACTTTCCACTATGGCCCAGTTTGCAGTCGTCTGCAAACTTTGTCAGCCAAAGTCCTCCCATGTTGGCCTGTACTTCTGAGAAGTAGATGCCGAACAATAGGGGGCCAAGGACCGAGCCCTGTGGGACACCACTTGTGACCGGCTTGGAGTCTGACATAGCGCCAGCAACTCTAACCCTGTGGGTTCTGTCCTTAAGCCAGTTTGCAACCCATCTTGTGACATATGGGTTTACATTTAAGCTGGTAAGTTTTTCTACAATACCCGAGTGGGGTATTGTGTCGAAAGCCTTTGCAAGGTCAAGGTAGGCTGTATGGACTGCCTTTCCCTCATCAATGGCCTTGGTGACTGGAATTCCGCTGTGGCGACCCCTAACCGGGAAAGGCCGAAAGACACAAACTCTTTGTACATGTCACTGGGTCGGAGTGCGGATGAAGGGGGGCCGCCTCTCTCCAGCAGTGCCCTGGGGAACCGGGTGCTAAATCATTCGTAGACGACCTGATTCTGGGTCAGGGTTTTGGACGTAGCAGAGCAGCAAAAAGCTGCGATCTATTGAAAGTCAGCCCTCGAGCCATTTACCAACTACTCACCAGACTATGTACTTTTCTGAGCATCAGTTAGATAGATAGGGGCTTTATCAGGCTATATATTATGACTGCAACTGTATAAATCAATGCCTCACTCAGCAAGTATATTGCTTACAGAGTGTATTACAAATCTAACAATCGGTAACTTATTTTTGACTGAGAAGCTGACAGAGCTACACATATTAAATGCTGTGCATGTGTGGTGCGACTTTTTTTTTTTTTTTGTTCAAGTCAGTTGAGTTTCGGGGCAGTAGTTTGTGAATACAAAATGGACTTTACTGACTAACCCCTGGACTCCTGCTTAGTTATTAACTGCTTTTACATACCTCCAAATTAGTTTGATAAAGTAATGTGATTCAGACAGTATTACGTGCAGTGGAAATTTGTTAAACAATGCTTACAATAAATGTGGGTCAAATCCTTTCAGTACGAAACATAGCACGTGTAGTACTTAATTGGATAGCCTCGAGAAGCACGCTATCCAATATTACTTGTTATTGTCTTTTTATTGATATTACCGCTACTCTGAGATTTTTTTCTATAATAATTATTTTGCACGGGCGAGCTTATAAAGGCCATAGTAGTCGTTAACCCATGGGAAGTGAAAATGTACCGGAAAATAACATCTTTAAGATAGCGACTCACATTATGCAGTACTTGGAACCTAACGAACGACCAAAACGCAAACAGAAAACTACATATGAAAAGCACCGCAAGTTTTAGGCGCATGGCCAGATGGCTAAGCATTATGGGATTGTAACGTAAACGTTGTTAACGCATGCGAACTTTCTTTCCTTCCTTTTTCGTTCCTTGTAGCGTTCAAAATGGGTCATCAACAATTATATTGGAGCCATCCGCGAAAATTTGGCCAGGGTTCTCGGGCTTGGTTAGTAATAAAACTGTATACGATCGCTTTAAATGGTTTGTTAAATGTGTAGTCTCGTATATGAATAAAATAGTTATGGTAGTATGGGGAATGTGAGTTTAATAAAGTGGACCGCATGTTGTTGTCATGGCGGTTGTGGTTACATTCTGATCCTTGTGTAGTGTAGTTTGGTACTTTGGGGTTAAGAAATCTCTTGTTGAAAATGATTAAAAGCGACTTCGTTTATTGTAACACCACCGGTTAGGAATGAATGCACGTTGCGTTATAGTATTGGTGCTTATATTATACGCCTCTCCCCACCAGTACTATGCACGTTACGTTATATTATACGTCTCTTCCCACCCCAAAGTATTCGTACTCGTAGTTTCATGCAGGTTATGAAAATGAAGACTGTCTAAAAATCGGTCTTTCTAAACTATATGACGTTAGAGAATTGTTGTGTTAGTTGGGGCGCAATTTCCCCCTCCACAGAACATCATAGGATTGCCATCTGAAGCCGCTGTCAGACGGCTGCCAGTTTTCGCAGCCGGCGGCATGCAACTGGTACGCGGTGGTGTTTCCGTTTTAGAAAGTAGATTAGACGTTATGAAAAATCGATTCCAGTAAGCCACGTTTGTTACCCTATTGATATTACAACTAGTCGCGCATGGAATATAAGGCTTAAAACTGACGTTTTCATTGATTGGGGGGTGGGAGGTATATTCCTCCACTTCTCTATTCATTCGGCGGTCTCTCCTTGCTTGGAAACAGTGCCGCATTTTACATAAATTTGGTTCCGTTCTATTTTCTAAAGCTTTGATCCTCACCCAGTCCAAGTAGTTGGTAATGAAGTTGGTTACTGAAATAAAATTATAAAAATGCACTTTTTGCGTGGTTGTGGGTCAGCTCTTCTGCAAGAGTATGGGTGTTTTGCCAAATAGTGTAGTTTATGCTCTTTTAAAGGTGCACATGGAGGAGGGGGGCATTAAATGTATAGTTTTAGGATTAGGGTTTTGGGTTCAGAACTTTGGTAAACTAATTGGTGTGATAGTCTGAATTCCAGTTAGCCCAAGAGTGCTTCCCTCCTCAAAGCTAATATAGCAATAACTGGTGACGTCTGTGTGGTATATTGAAGATTTAACCACGTTGATGTGGCTTAATCACAAGGGTGAAGACTGGGTGATTAAAGCCAACAGTGGGTAAATTTTCAGTATACCACACCACGATGTCTGTTGCTGTTATACAATGATATTTAAGAAAAATTCTTTAATCAGGGATCTGGGGCCCCAGGTTGACAGTAACCTTTCATTTGACACCCACGTTGCCAAGGTAGTTAGGAAAACCTTCTACATTGCCCACCTGATCATGAAGGGATTCACATCTAGATCAAGGGAGGTCATTGTTCCCCTGTACTCATCACTCCTCAGACCAATGATGGAGTACAATGCCCCATTCGGAATGTATCTTACCCGACACCTGCAGCAATTGGAAAGGCCCCAAAAGTTCCTTACCAAAAGGATAAAGGGTCTCAAAAATATGTCTTATGCTGCCCGACTGAAGGAACTCCAGCTCTGTTCAGTCGCATACCGTCTGCTCAGAGGTGACCTGTGCTTAACGTACAAGGCCATGTCTAACCCGGAATTGATGGACATGCTCCACCTCAAAAAATCTAAATCCATAAGAAATACAAGAGGAAGAGACTTAAACATTAACACAGTTATAAATAGGATGTGCTGGAGGGACAGATTCATCACCCAGAGACTCCCTATGCTGTGGGACAAAATCCTGGTACATGTGAGGCAGAGCACCTTGCTGGCCCTGTTCAAGAGAAATCTTGATCAATGGATGGGAGATCGTAGGTTCGCCTCAGTGTCACTGCTGGACAGAGGCACGGTAAACTAATGGGCATAGTACCTTTCAAACTTAAGGGGTGGTGAAAGCCACATAACTTTGGGCTAGGCTTATAAATGCCCTAGGGCAGATAGCCTAGTATAAACCTATGAACCTACCTATGAACCTAAACCTATGAATGCCTCTGTGGTGCCCTTCTGCATTGTTCCAGTATTCTGGGACTTTTCTGATGTACTCTATATATGGGACTTTGGTTCCCACTCATACATAGTACATCAGTGCTGTGCAAAGGAAGCAATGGAGAAAGGAAGATCTCCATTATCTCCCAAGTGTAGTACCTCGCAGTTAGTTCTGTGCTGCTTTGGGCGTGTCTTAACTGATTGGCAGGGGAAAATAGAGTTAGTGACAGGCTTGCAAATTCTCACATTATACTGTGCCGTCATGTCTTATTTTAATACAAATAGTTCTGGCCTGCTGTTACAGCTTCAGAAGTTTTAATAGCTCAAAATTCTCAAAGTTCAAACTAGTCTGCACAGCCTTCAAATAGGTTAAAGCAGATTTATTACGATAAACCTCACTAACTTCATGTCAGATATTTTGAAATTGATGATCATCTTTGAGACATATTTAAATAACACATGCACTTACTTTGGAGATTAGCTTAAACTGTGTGAATTAGAATAGTTTTTCTGACTTGAATCCCCTTTAAATACTGCTTATTTAACTAAACAACTAAATATTTGTGTGCCTTGGTTGTTGTCTCTTTTGGCTTTTCCCGGTTAGGGGGTCGCCACAGCGGAGCTCCGGTCCGTTAATGATTGGCATTAAATTTTTACGTGCCGAGTTGCTGGCCCTGACGCACAGCCTTCAATGAAGGTACGCCCATTCACGCATGTCTCTACACAGAAGACGCTCTAGCTGAGAATCGAACAGGATAATGTCTTGGACAAGTCTTAGTGTGAGGCGACAATGCTACTGCAGCGCCACCACCGCAGTTGAATATTCAAAGATGCCTTGCTGCAGCAGGAGCCATGTGAATATTCATGTGGGTGTGCGGTCCGTGTGGCTGGAGGTGTGTTTGGGGTGGGATTTGCTACTGCGCATCCTGCGATGTACTACACTTGGAGATTACCAATCTCCATTGCTTTTATTTATTTAAAAGAGAAAAAAAATGGGAGGCTTTTAATGTTGAGGAGAGTGTGGTTAGAGAAAATAAAAGGATAATCCGGTACGTTTCATTAGTTTTGCAGGATGTACCGGATTATCATCTTTATCTCTGTGCCGTCTCTCTTGTTTGAGGTCTTTAAAAAAAAAATTTTTTTTACGAATTATACTAATGGGAAAAAGTCCGGTTGACTGGATCATTTTCCATTGATATATTCTTGGATTTACAATGGCCAGCCCAATCAGTGTGCTTTTTGAATATTACTGGCCAGTCTTGGTGCTGTGGCAGCGTTGTCGCCTCACAGTAAGACACTGTCCGGTTCGATTCTCAGAGCGTCTTCTGCATGGAGACATGAGTGAATGGGCATGCCTTCGTTGAAGGTTGTGCGTCAGGGCTTGTAACTTGGCACGTAAAAATCAACTACCAATCATTAGCGAATTGGAGTTCCGCTGTGGCGACCCCTAACCGGGAAAAGCCGAAAGACACAAACTGGCCAGTCATTGTGTAATACTTTTTACCCATAAATCTGATCCAGTGTACAAATCTGGATTTCAGAGTAGGTTTCTCAAAACAAGACACTGATTCTGATGGTTGCAAGTACTAAGCTGTTAAATCTCTAAAGAAGAAAATTTTAAAGTCTGCAGATGTCTGAAGTAATCAAAAAGGCATCGCAACGTAAAACATTATACCAAGTAACCTGTACCTCATTAAACATAGTAGAAAAAATAACAGCATCTGCATGAACAGCCAGCACTACTGTATGCTTCCTCTATGCTTGTACATTTCCATTCCAACAAAATTGGACCCATCACTACACTGACCTCAGTAAAACTTAATGAGCAAGAACTGTCTCATCATTTCAGTTACTTCTGGTTGTTGCCCACAGCTTTGTACATAAACCTAACTGGTTAGGTAGCCTGGCCTAAAAAGTGTTCTCCAAACATGCCCCCCCCCCCCCCCCCCAAAAAAAAAAAACTTTTGCTTACTGCTAATAACTCTGTGCAGGAAGCATTTTATTCCATTAATATTCTCAAACTATGAAGCTCGCTACCTCTGTCACGAAGATTCAATAACTTGCCTATCTCAAGGTCTGGCTATGGTTTTGCTTCTTGTCAGTCTAACTTAACACAACAACCTTTTTCCCCCTTTGCACTAGGGTCTTGCATCCATCTCAACCCCTAACCCCCCCCAAAGAAAATATTTGTGTCTTGGTAATAGAGAGACGATTCTGACTAAAATATATGTAGTCTATATTGTTAGACTGCTTCTTGACACTGTTCATGACTAACGTTGTAAGTGTAACTTACTGTTCTATTCCGTAAAGGATACGTTATGCTAATGCAACTTAGTGTTTTTGTTAACTTCCATTTTAATACAGGTATCTATGTTTACAGATATTCAGTGACAAATGTTTGTATGTATAGTAACATTTTCTGTTTCAGTATGATTGTGATTATACTTGTGAATGTATTGTAACAGCTTGATTATACCATTATGAAGGTTTTTATTCAGTATGC
Organism: Protopterus annectens; assembly: GCF_019279795.1. Classification (NCBI taxonomy): domain Eukaryota; kingdom Metazoa; phylum Chordata; order Ceratodontiformes; family Protopteridae; genus Protopterus; species Protopterus annectens. The sequence continues at coordinate 607,807,195 of NC_056737.1, read as the reverse complement.
TTTTATATGTGAACCAGTTCAGTGTGCTGCTGTTAATTATCTAATACTGCACTATCAAAGATGATACTTGAGCTTAATTTACTTGTGTAGTTTGTATTGTTTCTTACATTATATTGTACCAGTGGAGCTTTTCTGCCCTAGGCCTTAGTTGAAAAAGTGTTTACACCCAGTTTTTTTAAGACTTCCTTTGTTAAAAAAATCAAAGTTAAACTGAAGTAACTTGTCCCATTCAGGAAAGCAGGTGCAGGAACTATGCTTGGTCATTATGAATAACCAGTGCCATTTTTCTTTTGCTGTGGCATGAACTACTGCTGTTGTGGCATATGGAGGGTTGTCATCCTTCTTAAATTACTTTACTAAAGCAATTTAATTCCAGGGAAACAAATTACAAAATGATTTAACATGAAGTGGTTGAGGGAGGGCAGACCCATTTGGGTGCTATTAATAGCAGAAGTACATTCTTGTAATTCTGATCTTGATATGCTTGAGTAATCAAAAGTACTATAAGAAACCTTAGGTTGTTCTTACTACTGTACATTCTTTGAGGTAATACACCTGACAGTAACAATTTTATGTACTTGCCAAAGATACGGTGACTTCAGCATTGGTCCATGTAAGAAGCAGGTGCAGTGGACAAAGCCCCTCTTGCAGAACTGGTGTATTGTATAAGTCACTCTCTTGATAGCACAGGTTTTAAAGTACAGTTGTAAGTGATGCTTTTATTTAAAAGCCTTTACTTTTCTATCGGATGCTTATTTGTAAGTAAAAAAAAAAAAAAAGAATGCATTTGTGTATTTCTAGGTAACGCTGGTCTGTGTTGCTGCAAAATTGATTTGCTCAGTGCAACTGATAGTGTTTAAATGTTTTTATTGTGTTCTTTTGTGTGCGCTTCCAATGTAAAAGTGTTTCATTTGTTTCTTGTAGTCGTGTATGCTCAAATAGACATGGGTTAATTCGAAAATATGGACTAAACATGTGTCGTCAGTGTTTTCGGCAGTATGCTAAGGACATAGGCTTTGTTAAGGTAAGCTTTGATTGCTCTTACTGCAGACTTTTAAAAGTATGTCTTTAAATTCAATAACCAGCCTGTAAATTGTAGTTATAGAAGAATACTGAAGTTGAAGATAGTAACCCCCCCTTCTGATAACACATTTGCAGTATTGTTCTGTGGTACTTCTGTGGTACTTCAAGATTTGTAAGCGTAAGAAATGCTGTTGAGTATTTATCTAAAATGTGTTGCAGTAAATGTAGTGTTTAGTGTTACTTAATCTATTGCACATATCTGATTGTTAAAAGTGATCAACTGTACACAACCCAAGAAGGAAATGAGAGTTTCCTTGAGCCCTGTGCATTTGGGGGGGTTGAGTAGTACTAGCACAGTTTGTAAGTGGTGTTAACACTTCATTTAATTTGCTTTCATCTTTTCATTTGTGCGATTGGGAGATGTTTGATATCGAGGCCTGCAGGCTCAATGTGTAACAGTACTGCCAGAAATTGCATTGTGCTTAAAACCCCAGAACTTCTAAACAGTTAAGGTACCTTGTAGGATGTCCCATAACATATTTCAAGGGAAGTAGTTAATGTGGTGCTCTGTTATAAAGCCAGCATTATCTGACGTAGGGTAGTCATATTTTTAAGTGTAGGAAGTAGTGGGACTTCTGAGGAAACCAAACGAGTTGACTTCTAGAGATGTTAAGAAATTTGTCAACACTTTCATTTCTGCAAAGAGAGTAAACTGTTGCATTGCTTTTTTTTTTTTTTTTTTTTTGTTTGTTTCACAACTCCCCTTTGCACGTATGAAACATTTGTTGTCATAAACATTACTGCTAAAATGCTACTGATGTTTTTTTTGAACTTCTGTTGTTCACTGAAACTTGTCTCTGCACCTGGTGTTGGGGGAGTTGGTAATTTTTACAGCTGCTGTCCCAACTGCCATTATCCAGTTGGGAATAGGGGCATGACTTAAATGTCTGCTTAATTGAATAACTGGCTTTCTTTATGCATGTGTGATTAGTTAAGGTACAAATGAACATTTCTGGGCATTGGTGAGTGAAGTTAGTTTGATTGGGAAAGTCTGATTTGGAACAAAGCCAGTTCTCACCAGAGCACCCAGAGGAAACTCACATGACCGCAGGGAGGACATGCACACTCCGCACAGAAGGCACCCCAGCCGAGAATCGAACCGGAGAACCTTTTGTTGTGAGACAACACTACCACTGCATAGCCCCTCACCTTTTGTTTTGTATTGTATTTTACCAAAAACTTCAAGACAATACATTTTAAACAATAGACGTGCATACTTGCAACACCAGTGACTAACTCTCTCCAGAAGACAATATGTACTCGTAAGGGGGGTGTGCCCCACACACATGCCCTAACTATATATACTTAACTCCAGGATCGCACTACAGTGGGGAAAAGGGGTATATACGAACCAAAAAGTGGAAGGTGCAAAAAGTACTGATAATCAACAAAGAAGCACCAGGTCCTCAACGAAGGTGCAAACAGTTTATTGGGCTAAACACAGTGATCACCACAGCAAACACAACCTTCATCCAAAGTGTCATCTGGCAGTAATAATGTTTCCACCATCTCCTGTTTGCCCAATATTGGTGCAAATCTGTTTTTTCTCCCGTCACATACTTCATAAAGTATCTCATCACACAATTCCTTTGTATAACCTCTATTCATAAAAATATTTCTCAAACAATCACATTCATAAGTAAAAGTTGCATCGTCTGAAGTCATCCTGCAAATTCTAACCGATTGCCCTTTCAAAACACTTTTTTTCTGGTGGAAAGGATGGGAACTAGAAAAATGCAAGTATGTATTTGAGTGTCTCTTTTTTATGTACCCTCTTAGATAATCAACTTGCCGTGTGTCAAATTTCTTTGTAAATTTAAGGAAATGAGTTGTCCCATTTATGTAATCAACAAATGTGTCAAAGTCGTCCTTAGTGCCCTTCCATAAAAAAACATAAATCATCCAGAAATCTACAATACAGGGTCCACATACCCATGTACCTAGGGATTAAAATGTACTTGTTTTCCCAGTATGCCATAATAATGTTGGCATATGTGGGTGCACAGTGTGCACCCATGGCTACTCCACTAATTTGCCTGTAGTGTTCACCTTCAAAAAATAGAAAATTATTTTTGAGGACTACTTTCATCAGGACAAGTATTGTAGTAAAATCATTTTGAGAAATATTTTTGAAAGGCAGTAACATTTCTTCGAACCAATTTAGTCCCACGTCGTGGGGAATGCTTGTGAATAAGTCAGTGACGTCCAGGGTGCCAAACCCAGTAGTTTCTCTGTGTAAAGAAGTCTCTCTTTTTCTAAGAAAATCCCAAGAGTCTTTCAAGATATTTTTATTTTCATTTACTAGTTTCTTTATCTTAACGTCTATGTACTTTGCAAGGGGTGCTGTGATTGATCCTTCTGAGGAGACAATCACTCTTAATGGTGGGTCATTGATGTCCTTATGTACTTTTGGAATCCCAAAAATTGATGATATTTTGGGTTTTGGAACATTCAAAATTTACAAAGAAATTTGACACACGGCAAGTTGATTATCTAGATGTCAACATTAAGACAAATGACAATTTTGTTTAGAGGGTACATAGAAAAGAGACATTCTCAAATACATACTTGCATTTTTCTAGTTCCCATCCTTTCCACCAGAAAAAGTGTTTTGAAAGGGCAATTGATTAGAATTTGCAGGATGACTTCAGACGATGCAACTTTTACTTATGAATGTGATTGTTTGAGAAATATGTTTATGAATAGAGGTTATCCAAAGGAATTGTTTGATGAGATACTTTATGAAGTATGTGATGGGAGAAAAAACAGATTTGCACCAATATTGGGCAAACAGGAGATGGTGGAAATATTATTACTGCCAGATGACACTTTGGATGAAGGTTGTGTTTGCTGTGGTGATCACTGTGTTTAGCCCAATAAACTGTTTGCACCTTCGTTGAGGACCTGGTGCTTCTTTGTTGATTAAAAGGGGTATATACCTTTTACTTGCCTTGCAGTACTCTACACAGTGCCATATATACTAACTGCGATTCCTGCAATTCGGTGAGATGTGATTCAACAAAATAAAGTTGACCCGGATCAAATGACCACTGTCCACCTCTGAATGAAATTTACCAAGCTAAGCAGACATGAGCTCTGGAAAAAACATTGGATAATGCTAGTTTTCATCAGTTCTTAATTTTAATTGTCCTTTGCATCAGATGCTAGTTTCGGTTTGTGTTTAGTTATACTTATTGATGGTAGCTTTTAGTTCTTTGCTGATCTTTTTGATGAAACCCCCCAGCTGATCTTTTTGAAGAAACCCCCCAAACTGTCATTCTTGCAGCTGTCCCAGTGCCCCGCGTCCTGGGACTCCATTTGCCCCTGGTCCAGTGCCAGTTTGATATGGGGGGGGGTCGGCAAGTGTCCTAGGGGGTTGCTGTCCATCTTCAAGTTGGTGTGGGCTTTATGACCTACCCCCCACCACACTCCATGGTTTTTGTGAAGTTCAGGGAGAGTGAGCGATAGGAAGTCCAGTTTTTTTGCCCCATCTCTGTGGCAGCTCAGCCATGCCCTCGGGATTGCCCTCTCCCCTTGCACAGTGGTACTATCCTTCCCTCCCTCCCTGCTGCTTTCAGTCACTCAAGGCCTTCACTAAATCTGGGTTGGCAGGGCTGTAGTCAGGGTTTTATCCTTCTACACTACTGGAGTGGTGTGGTAACCTTTTTAAGGTAGGTAGAATCTAACCTTTTAGGGGGGCTTCTTGTAGAGCTTACTTGTACTGGTGGACCACCAGGGTAGCTTGTTTTTGAAGATCCTGGTATGGTTGGTTCTAGCAGGGATTTGCCTTATCCAAGTGCACTCTCTAAGGTGGGAGTAGAACTCTTAGGTAAGGCTCCATTGGGGGTGGTGATAGTAACTTTTGAGAGCTCATCATAAAGTTTGAATATGATTTGTTTAGTTCTTCAAATTTAAACTTGTTTAAGGATGGTGGGGTTCCAGATGTAGAGGAGAAGGTCACTATAGGGCATGGTACATAGAGGTGCTGTGTTGGGAAGTGAAGGGTCTAGAATGTGGAAGTCATGTTGTTCAGGCCTTTTATCCTTTTAGTAAAGTATCTTTATGGGTGTTCACGTTATTGTATGTGTCTGGACACACATGGCAAAGATGTTACCCTCTAGCTTAATGAGGGTTGAGTTGGGTGGGAGGTTGTCTCATTGGACTGCAGTGCTCTAAAGTTCATCATTCCTTTACACAGTTATTTTTTGTCAGATTGACCACTTTAACATCAATCCATATTGAAATAAGATTTCAGGCCACCAAAATTAGAATTCATCCAACTGTGTAGAAATTCAGGCTGTTGCATATTCTCAGCTTGGTTTGTCTAAACAATTTTACACCACTGCCACGTGTCTTACAAAAATTCTGCTGATGCTCCCCCTTCTGTCTCTGTATAGACAAAGATAATCAGGGTTATTGGTCTAGGACTATTACTACTCTGAGACCGTCTGGTTTGGGCAGTGGGCAGGATTGCTAGTTAGTTTAGCTGTAGATTACACTAAGCATTATTTCTGTGTCCGGTTAAAAACATCCTCCACTCATCCCTCGTAAGTACACATTAGGACCTGCAGCCATGGATTGGGCACTTTCCTGTCATCCTGCATCCAGCTTGGTGGCTTTGGGCATCCTGAGACAAAGTAACAGTTGCTTAATGTACACTGACAAACCCCTTAATTCTCGAAGGGCAAGTATAGTATGAGAGCTGTAGTTGTACATTGATATTGTAGGCTAGACTCTCTTGTTTACAGACACAACGAGCAATAAACAAGTTGTCATTGACTTGTGCGCATACCACACACCACTTGCCACTCCCACAAAGGACTACACAGACCCGCATATGCAGAGGTGCTGACATGTAATTAACCCAAACCTCAAAAGCCTTTTCAGGCGCAGTTCTGAAACACTGCATGCACACAGATGAGGCAATTCCCATCACAACACGCACAGCCATATCTCACTGTGTCAGTTACAAAGCCCATAAAGCGAAAAATTTCCATTCCAGTATTCTGGTCATAGGAGACTTAAGAGAGACTGATGTCCTCCTTACCAGGCTAGATAAGGTTACAGTTAGCTGCCTGTCGTGATTATTCATGTCACTTACTCTCAAGTACTGGTTCATGGCCTACTACCAACCTATGAACCTATCGACCCTAAGGCCTATGCAAACCTAGCCATAATTCCCTGGAAGTTTTCCCCACAATATTTACTTCTCTGGACCCCTGTCTAGCAGGGCGACTGACATGATTCCCGGGGTGAATTTCCTATCTCCCATCCAATCATCAAGGTTCCTTTTGAAGAGGGCCAGTGAGGCGTTCTGCTTGACATGTATGGGCAGTCTATTCCAGAGACATACAAGGCCATGTCAAACCCTGAGCTGTTGGACATGCTCCACTTAAAGAAATCCCAATCCCTCAGAGCCACATGCTCCAGGGATCTAATCCTTATCACATAAGTGATTATGAATTTAATGGCCTGGGCAGTAATGCCCAGGATATGACAGTATTGTATCTTCTCCATGGGATGGGGTGGTATCAGGGTATTGAGTCTTTGGGTAAACTGCCTCAGTGAGCAGTACCCCAGGAGTGAATTTACAGTCCCCATCCATTTTTTCAAATTTTTTTTGAAGAAAGTGAGGGATGGAGTTTGTATTCCAAAGATGGGAAGTTTTATTCCATAGACGAGGTAGCCTTTGGTATAAAAGTCTCTTACACAGACATGCACCTTATTTTGGTCACAGATAAGGTTCAGGTCTATGGAATGCATAACCCTTGCATAATTTTTCTTGCAATTATGTAACATTTTCATCATGGCTGGATTAGCGAATGCCTTTTAGGTCGGGCATGAATTCTCTCAAAACTGTTTTGAGACTGAGTAAAGGGGTAGGGCCCTTAGTCTGCCTGCATAAGACATGTCTTGCGCTTTGTAGTAATTTACTTTTTGTGAGCAGCCTCTGGGGCTGCTCCAGTTGGTGTAAGTGCCTGGTTAGGTACATGCAGAAGGGAGCTTTGCCTGAGGGCCAAATACAATGGCACTATGACTCTGATCTTGATTACTTATAAGTTGAGCTACATGGATGGATTTCCTCACTGCTGTAGCTACCCGGTGGTCAAAGTTTAGGTTACTGTTTGTGCTTGGGTTCCTCCACTGGCTCTAAGTTTAGGGGTGTGCTGTCAATATTATAACTTGCAGGACTATCTGATTTACTGAAAGTGTATGATTACGCATGTTTTAGCATTTAGTCTGACCATGGTTATGGCACCTGTTATTTTTAGGTCTGTTTTGTAGGATGCTTGTATCCTTTGAGTGTTAGTGATTGCTCCCAGCTTACAGTCGTCACTGAACTTGGTGAGCCAGAGGGGCCCCATCAGTGGCCTTACCCATGAGAAGTACGTACCAAACCGAAGGGGTCTCAACACTGAGCTTTGTGGGATACCAATAGTAGCAGGTTACTTGTCTGTTAGAACAGCAACACGGGTCACGCTGATGAACTGTACAACTGCATATTTATAATTGTCGACAGATCTATTGAAACAAGCTGACCAAGCACTACTGAGAGATTATAAACACTTTATAATACAGAGTACTGTCAGACGCACCTCAGTTGAACTGGATTACATAAATGTCCGAGACCACTACATTTACAGTTTCAAAAGTGCCCTTGATGAAAACATTTTTTTATTGAAGCCTTCTTTGTCTGCATTCTTATCTCAGTCCAGAGAGAGCTACTTCTCAGCAGGCCAAAATGTTCTTTCATTGATTGGGATAGTTTGTAATTTTTTTTTTCTGCTGTCAAGTCATTTCCTTTTAGCTTGAACATCTGTACATTTAACTGTTTTGGGATATTTCAACAAGCCTCTATTGTTAATGCCATGTGTTACAAAAACATTCCCAAGTATAACTGAGTGTTTCACACAGGCACATTTTGTTAAACCAATGCATGTTTTGTCACATGCTTTTTAAAAACATCACACTTATGATCACCAAACCTCTGCTACTGTGAAGGAAAACATTTCTTGTATTTTTCTGTGAAATGCATGTTACTTAAGAGGGGAAACCAGTTTGTAATTCTGTCATTATCCGCCCCGCCGTGAATTCACCTATCTGGACAACATGTGCTCTGTTGATGAACCAGTCAGTTTTCCATCTTGACGATGTAGGGGTGTATGATACCAGAGTGGGGGAATTGTTTGAAAGCTTTGGACAGGTCTAGATAATGGGTGTGTACTGTTTACCTTCATCCATGGCCTTAGTGACTTTCAAAAGAAGTGTATCAGATTCAGCAGACGACCTCCCTTTGACAAAGCCAAACTTGGTCTGGGCTAGTTTTTGGAGAATTCCTGTGTTGATCAGGTCCATAAATTCTCTCCATGGTCTTGTAGCTGATTGGTCAAGCTTGTGGGTCTGTAGTTCCTTGGGTCAGTGGATTGAGGGACCCCCCCCCCCTTTGCAGAGGGACAACTGTTGCAGTCCTCCACTCCTGAGACAAAGCCTGTCCTGAGGTTGTAGTTAAAGATGGATCTGAAGTAGGAGATTCATTTGTCTGCAACCTGTGGGTTATGGATCCGATATCGGATCCGAACAGGCATGGTTTTCCAGCTATGGATCCGAGCTCTCGGCTCCTCCCCTCACCCATCTAGTTTGCCGCGCTGGTGACCAGATTGGATTTCAGAGCTCTTCAGCTAAGTGTTTGTTATTCGCTTTTTGCAGTGTTAAATTTAAAATTTTTAGTTAGTTTTGTGTGAAAGGAAGGAGCGGAGGTCGAAGCTGGTCCTGGCGGGACTTCTGCCCCCGGACACGGCTTCGGCTACCGCTCCTTCAGGGGGTACCGTGTCCTCGGTTCCCTCCTCTCCTGCTCCCCCTCCTCCACCTGGGACTCAACCTCCCTCTAGTGGTTTGGAGGAGAGGGAAGCAAGAAAAAAGGACCGGAGAGAAAAGCACCATAAGCGGCGGGCCGAAACCTCTGTCTCGGCCCCGCCTGCCAAGCGGGCTTCTCCTCCGGCCTCCTTGTCTGCTGTCTCTCCCCCTCCTCGGCTCCGGTCTCCAGTATGCTTCTCACCGGGACCTGAGGAGGAGGAGACCCGATCTCCGTCGAGGCTATCGAGGAGGCACTCAAGGCCTACCTCGGTAGCCTCGTCGAGATCTACATATAGTTTATCTGACGCTGATCTGGACCGGATGATGAGAAGGTTCATCCAGGCCCAGATGCAGATGGGAGTGCTCCTGCCTCCCCCCCCTCCCGGGGGGGGAGCTTGACCCCTTTTTTCAAACCTATAGCTCCTTCTCCGACCCGCTACCCGGGTTCAGAGCGTTTGGAGCCGAGCAGCTTCGGAGCCGGGGGTGGGTCGGCGCCGATAGTACTAGGTACTTCGGATCCGACCTCTCTGAGCCTGGATCCGAGCTTCGGATCCGGGGGGATTAGTGTTCCTTCGGCACCGTCGGTGTCGGAGCGCACTGGCCCCTCGGATCCAAATGCCTCGGCGCCGGCTCCGATCCACTCTTCGGATCCGAGGGGGAGCAGATTGTCGGATCCTTTGGTTGAGGTTGGCCCCCCCTCGGCTTTTGATGTAGTGGAGAGGGCCCTGTTGAGGGTTTCCGGACCCCCGGCACTTGCTCCGGCTCCGTCCCGCGCTCCATCTGCACTGGGTCAGGCTTCCACCATCCGGCCACTGGGACGCCCGCTCCATTGCCCCAAGCTGTTCCATTGGAACAGGACACCGCTTGCGAGGGTTCCTCGGACAGTCCCCCTGAGGATGCACCTCGCAAGCATACGTGTAAAAGGAGGCACATAGATTCCCCCGAGTCTCTCACAGAAGACACTGATTTGGAGGAAGGGGAAGGCTCCCCAAGATCACCCCCCGAGGATGTCTCCTTTGGAGACATCATGGAAATGCTTCGCATAGGGGGGGGTGGTCTGCCCCCAAGTCTTCTTGGACGAGTCCGTGTTCTTAGAGGCATTTGAAGCAGGCCCGTCTACCTCTTGGGTGGCCCCTCCTGCCGACCCCCTGGTGGACCTGATTACCACCAGGGCGTGGACGGATCCGGACACCGTGGAGCCAATCCCCAAAAGGCCAGACCGCATCCTTAGCCCCCCCGGCAGACCGTGCCCACTGGAGCAAGGGGCCTCCGGTAGATGCCATGTTGACGGCTGCAGCCACCAAGAGGGAACTTGCCCAGGAGAGTCCCTAAGTCCATCCTCCGAGCAAGTTGTCTCGGATGATGGACCGCTTGGGGAAGCGAATGTTTAGTTCAGCGACCTTTTCAGTGAGGGCGCTAAACTACTTGGCACATGTGATCAGGATGCAGCGCGATCTTAAGGAATACGCTGCATCCCCCCCAGAGTCCATACTTGGCACATGTGATCAGGATGCAGTGCGATCTTAAGGAATACGCTGCATCCCCCCCCAGAGTCCATGTCGGAGGAGGACAAACTGTTGCACTCCACCCGCATGGCCACTCTCAGGTCCGTGACTAATACCTCTATGCGGTTACTGTCCCATGCTACGGAGGGAGCCGCTAGAGCTGCAGGGGTAGGCCTAGTTACTAGACGTCAGGCCTGGCTCCGACATTGCGATTTCACGGAGCCCTTCAAGGCGTCATTCGCGAACGCTCCCTTTGATGGTTCTGCCCTTTTTGGCAAAACTGTTCGCGATACTTTGACCCAGAGCGAGAAGGACGGGAAGACGCTGTCTGCCGTCAGAATCCGCTTCTCTGTGCCCCAGAGGCCCTATTCTAGGAACCAAAAGGGCCAAAAGAAGATGTGGTTCCGGAAATTGAAGTCCCTCCCCGACGTTCCACCCGGTCAGTGGGAGGCCGCTTTGGCAGAAATTGGCCATCTGCTGAAGAAAAGAGCCATCCAGCCCGTCCCCCCAGACCAGATCGGATCAGGGTTCTACTCCAGGTTCTTTTTAGTGCCAAAAAAGACGGGGGACCCAAGACCAATATTAGACCTGTCACTCTTAAACCTGGCAGTTCCCAAGGAGAAGTTCCGAATGGTTACCTTGCAGTCCATTCTCCCCCTTCTGGGAGAAAATCACTGGATGTGCTCTATAGACCTCAAGGATGCGTACTACCACATTCTAATGGACAAACGCTCCAGGGGGTTTCTTCGCTTCCGGCTGGGAGCCAGTCACTACCAATTCAGGGTCCTTCCCTTTGGTCTCACCACAGCCCCTAGGGTGTTCACCAAAGTATTAGCAGTGGTAGCGGCCCACCTGAGGCTTCAGGGGGTACAGGTCTTCCATACCTGGACGACTGGCTCCTCCTGGACGACTGGCTCCTCATCGCCCCAACAAGGCATCTACTGTTATAGGCGCGAGATTCCTTTCTCCATCTAGCTCCACGCCTGGGCATCACAATAAATGCAGAAAAGTCCAACCTAGCCCCTACGCAATTCATAGACTTTATAGGTGCCAGGTTAGACACGAGACAGTTAAGAGCCTTCCTCACTGCGGACAGAGTTCAAAATCTGCAGCTCCAGGTGCGGGCCATCTTCCACTCCAGCTCAGTTCCGGCGGAGTTGGTCCTGAGGGCTCTAGGGTCCATGGCAGCAGCGATAGCTCTTCTTCCTCTCGCCAGGTTCAATATGCGGGTCCTTCAATGGACACTCCTAGTTCAGTGGTCGTATCTTGCTCTTCCTATGCATCATCCCATTGCGATCAGCAAGGCTTGCAAGCGATCCCTCCTGTGGTGGCTCCACTCTCAAGATCTCCACGGAGGCCGCCCCTTTTGTGCTTCTCCCCCTCTCGCCACGGTGACCACGGACGCCTCCCGCCTCGGGTGGGGGGGGCATTTTGCAGGCCGGACGGTCCAAGGCACGTGGAACGATTCAGAGACCTTACTGCATATCAATGTTCTAGAGATGAGAGCAGTGCTCTTAGCGTTGCAAGCACTACAGGCTTTTCTTCCCTTGGGAACTATTGCAATTCAGTCGGACAACATGTCTGTCGTCTGGTACATCAACAAACAGGGGGGAACCAGATCTTACCCTCTTTGTCGAGAAGCCATGAGAGTGTGGGAATGGGCAATCTCCACCAACCGCTTTCTCATCGCAACGCATATTCCGGGTTGGTCCAACATCCTTGCGGACAAACTCAGTCGCACCATTCTCTCCCCTTACGTGTGGTCTCTCAATGCTCAAGTAGCGAAACGCATCTTCGCACGGTGGGGAACTCCTTGTTGTGATCTTTTTGCGTCTCCCTCAAACACCAAGTGCGACAGTTTTTTCACTCTAATCCCTCCTCTCGGAGATACCCAAGAGACGCTCTGGTGCATGCTTGGCCCCCCGATCTTCTTTACGCTTACCCCCCTTTGCCTCTGATGCTCCAAGTTCTTCAGAAAGCCTCTCGGTTGGAGTGCAGAATGATTCTCATTGCCCCATTCTGGCCTCGACAGATCTGGTTCCCTTTCCTAAGGTCTCACTCAGTGAATCCACCTTGGATTCTAGATCCCATTCCGGATCTGATATCTCACCCGTCCCATCTATCAACCCCGAATCTGGACAACCTGAAGCTAACTGCTTGGCTGCTCCAGTTCCACTCCTAATCAGAACTACCGGTATTTCGTCTCCAGTTAAGGCCATCCTGGTAGCGGCTCATAAACCATCTACCAGGAAAGTTTACCGCAGCAAGTGGAAACTGTTCTCCATTTGGGCAGAGCGGCAAGGTCTAGACACCTTCACAGTTCCCCTTCCTCTGGTGCTTGACTTCCTAACCACTCTTTTTAATGATGGTGCCAGCAGTTCCACGGTCAAAGTTCAACTTGCGGCAATTTCTCACTATCACATTGGTCAAGACTCCAGCCCACTGATGCCTGCCAAATTGTGTAAGATTTTCCTAAAAGGTACTTTTCTCCTTAGACCCCCTGTAAAGCCAGTGGTTCCTCCTTGGGATCTTTCGTTGGTTCTTCAGGCCTTGACCGCTCCACCCTTCGAACCGGCGGCTACGGTAGATCTGAAATTTTTATCTTTCAAGACGGCCTTTTTAGTAGCCATTACCTCGGCCAAGAGAGTTTCAGAACTTCAAGCCTTATCCATCAAGCCTCCTTACTTGGTCTTTCATCCGGACCGTGTATACCTCAGGACCAACCAGTCCTTTCTTCCTAAGGTAGCTTCTGAAGCAAATATTAATCAATCCATTAACCTCCCTGTTTTCTTTCCAAAATAACAAAACAAAGGTGAATATAAGCTACATTCCTTAGATATTCACAGGCAACTTCGATTTTATCTGAACAGGACAGCTGGTCATAGGCAATCCGACCAGTTGTTTATTTCCTTTGCTAAATTCAATTTGGGTAAACCAATTTCCAAAGTTTCCTTATCACGCTGGATTTCGCAGTGCATCTTATTGGCTTATCAAGCTTCTGGAAGGCCCGCACGGAGGGAGTACATGCCCATTCAACCCGGTCAATCTCTACTTCAGCGGCTTTTCTACTTCAGTGGCATTTAAAGCTAGGATTCCTCTGGATGATATTTGTTCAGCAGCCACTTGGGCTTCATCTCCTACCACTACAAGTTGGATATTACATCTAGAGGTAGAGCATCCTTTGGCTCCGCGGTGCTCCGGAATATCCTTCCATGACGGCCACCCAAGATTCAGGTAGCTGGGGACTCTGTCCCACAGGTTGCAGACAAATGAATCTCCTACTTCAGATTTAGAAGTTATGTACTCACCATAACGTTCCATCTGAGTAGGTGTATTCATTTGTCTGCAAACATCCCGCCCTCCTATCCCCCTGGCCTTGTCAGTTTCCTGCATATTATGTGTTACCCTTTCTAGGGTATTTTTATTGATGGCAAACTCGATCTGAGGTCATGTAGGGAGAGCAGGGCATTATGGGTGAGGGGAGGAGCTGAGAGCTCAGATCCATAGCTGGAAAACCATGCCGGTTCGGATCCGATATCGGATCCATAACCCACAGGTTGCAGACAAATGAATACACCTACTCAGAAGGAACGTTATGGTGAGTACGTAACTTCTAATTTTAGTGGCCCTGATTCTGTTTTAAGCTATTAAAAAGCATCCTGGAATGTTGTCTGGACCCATGGTGGCTGTGTTCTAGGCTTTAGCAAAAGGAGGGTTGGTTGAAGTTTCTTGGTGTGTGGTAAGATACTGAGATAGAAGTTTGAACTGAACCCGACATCCAGCAAGTTTGCTATAGTTTCAGGCTAGGTGTAATTGTTACCGTTCATGATTAACTTTCCCCTGAGGTTATGAACATAATCGTTCACATGGGAGGCTCTCTGCCTTTGTTTTGGCAGATTTGACCAGCTCTGTCTGTTTAGACCAGTTAGTGCCTCTTGCACTGTTTTGTTTGTTCCTACTTGACTTTGGAGAGGCCTCCCCTTTTCTTTTTGTTGAATAGCCTATTTATGCTAGGGATCCACCAGGTTGGTTTATTTTTGCCAGTAAGTATGGGTTTGACTTGGACAGGTACTGCCTCTTTGCAGCTTTGAATGTAGTTGTACAGTGCTTTTGTGTACAGCTCAGGCTTCAGTGTCATCTGGGTTCGAAGGGGCTTGGAAGTGTAATAAGCTGTAGTTTGAGGTGACTGGCCTTAGTAAAGTTCTTAACAGGTTTGGAGTTTGGTGGTGGTTCTAGGTTAGTTTTAATACTAAGATTATTTTGTGGTCAGATCTTACCAGGGAGGAGTTAATGCATAGGAGGGACCAGCGTCTCCCCAACATTTGTGAGTTCTAAGTCTAGAATATTTGTGTATCTAGTTTCTCTGAGGTGTTTGCATTGAAGTCCAAAGCCTCTTGAGCACGTGAATTATGGAGGGATAGCAAAGGTATGATGGGGGTCGCACCTGTGGTTAGTTGGACATGGAGCAGCTCAGGCGAGTCATGCTGTTGGACCAGGCTAACAGTGTACTTGTCCTTTATGAACAGGCACTTCTACATTTGTTTTATCCTGAGCTGAGAGCAATCAAAATGTATGAAAGGCATTGTAATCTTTAATGGCCGGGGTGCTTTCTGTGGTTGTAAACCATGTTTCTTTGACTGCACCCGTCTGCAGCCTCCAGGGTGAGGAGTGCTTCCAGGGAGTGCAGTTTATTTATCCCCCTAGCATTGAGTAACAGTAGGTAGTCGTAGGTGACTTATGTTGGAGGAACAACTTGGCACAGCTTAAAAAGAGTACTGTGGTGATGGCTTCCAGATGCTGGCAAAAACTAAGTGGTAAGTGCAAATCTTCTGTGGCAAAGCATTGTGGTTTGTCAGTTGTGTGTTCCCATGCTGACATTGGATCCCCTTATTGTGGCACCAGAAATTAAGCCAGTTTTTGAAGTCTAATCTCTTTTTTTTTTTTTTTTTTTTTCCCCTATTTATATTTATTTTACTGGTACTGTGGCATCATTAGTGAAGGTATGATGTTGCTAAAGGCTAGATCCATGTCCACCTGGAATGCATATCCAGAGATCTCCATGTTTCTCTTCATATAGTCCTGAGGTATATGCCCATGTGGACTATTATCGTGTTATAAAGACCTAAGTGCATGCATTATCTTGCAGGTCCTGGCCCCAGACAGCTGATGTTTCCTTGTTTAGCCTGGAAGTGGAATCCCCAGTAACTGGAATGTTTGGCTGTGCGGTGTTGCCTTATGGGCTTGGAAGCAGGGCTGCTATGATTTTTAGAGTTGTGTAATGTTGTGTGCTTAGGGCCACTGAGATGCTTTGTGGAGGTCTTGGAAGTTTGGGTAGATTGTGTGTGGGCTTGTATTTTTCATGAGAATATGAGAGCTTTGCCTCCAATGACATTGTGTATCTACATCTCTCTTGCACTTTAATAAAATTAAATGGTCCTCTGTTAACATGAGGCAGTTACTACACTGCCTCAGGATGCCTGTATTCATTAGGCCAGAAATGAATGACTGGGAAATACCAATCCATTTTACTAGATCCTTGGATGGGAAGGAGTGGGGAGAGTCCCTTAAAGGTCTAAGTGAGAGTGTTTAGTGGTATACTATTAAATGACCTGCAGTTGTGCTGCTCTCTGCACAAATTGGCAGCACTTTGAGCAGCTGTCAACAGTGGGAGACTATGCGTTATGGCTCTGGTCATCCATGCCCACATGGACTATGACAGACTTGCCTCCTGAAGAGAGACACGATTGACCTCTCAGTATGCATCACAGGCAGGTATAAGCCTACCAATGAGCAGCATTTTACAGTCTCCAAAGATTATGGTACAATACCAGCAGAAAATGATAGACTTTGGTTTAGCTACTGGTGTCATTCCAAAGGGGTCCAATACTTGGCCTGGGAGGACATGGGTGACAGACCGTACTGCTTTGCCAGGGGTGGTCTTGTCAGCTTTAAGCTTGTGGATGCTTGGCAAAACATTATCCACCCCAGTAGTGCCATTTTTAGGCATTGCAAAACTTTTGTGTAACGAAAGCTACTCAGGACAAGCTAAAGGTGTTGCTGCTTAGTGCTAGGACTCTCAACAAGAAATTTCACTCGCTGAAAGCTCTCTCTTAACTTTTGAGAATGCTGACATCTGAGCAGTTCAATGCTGCGAAAAGCACTTCACAGCGCATGGTTAATATAACACCTTTCATAGGTTCTGATCACCTATTGAAACATGAGAGCAAAAGGTAGGTACATCTATCTACAGAAAAGACAAACCCACCACAAAACTTGTCAAACAATGACATGCTTGAGCTGGTTCATGTCCAGCTAACCATGGGGAAAATTCATTACCATATTCTTGATAGCTACAGGTCCTCCACCGTGAACCAGTAAACTCATTCATCTTACCTGAAGTCACTAGAATCAGTCATCATTCATCCCAAAACAATACTCATGGGTGATTATGCTTCCCATTTAATGGAGAGCTAGTCACCATTATCTTGTAGGTCCAAAAATATGATTTAGTAAATTCGAAATACCCTGGAGCAGCCAGTCAGCACTTTCAGTAGAACAAATCCTAGATCTGGTAGTGTCAAGTATGGGAGTTGCACTCCCCCAAATGTGATGTTCTTGGTGGTAAGGTCAGATCACAGTGATCTGCCTTGAAAGAAAGGTAAAATAAGCCCCCCCCCCCGCCTCCACATAATTCCAAAAAAAAAAAAATTCTCTTAAGTTGAAGGAGAACCGTACCCACAGACTGAAAAGAAGTTTATTTTATCAAGTCTTGTTTCTTACATTTTAACACTGTTTTTGTCTTCTGTGCTCGTTTGCCCACATGGGGTCCCGCATCTTGATTGATTTATTTATTCTTCCTCCAGGTATCCCACAATGCAGTGTCTGGCTTTAAAATATTAGCCCCTAAGGTCCTGTCAGTGCATAGACTTGACTCGTTTTCACATGTATCCTGCTTTCTTTTAGTCAGTTGGGTTTAATTGCCGTTTCTTGTTTTTCAGTGACTGCTTAAGACGGGGATAATCATTTAGAACAGTAAGTATCTGTTGTCAATCACAGCAGCAAACTGCTCAAATTTGCCACTTTGACAGATACGAAGAGGGGGTGTTTAGGGGGAGGGGAGACTCTTGCATAAAAGAATGACAATTGGCCACTCTTGCATAAAAGAATGACAATTGGCCACTTTACAGTACTCTGTACCAGTTACTTTTTCTTTCTAAAGTCCAGTACCCTCTACAAATTACATCAGTAGCACACCCCTAAGAGTAGACTTGGAGGTGAGAGATTTAGCTACACTTATAGTAGCCTGAACTTTGACTGCCATGTAAAGGTATGGCATCCAAATCCAAGGTGAGAGATTTAGCTACACTTATAGTAGCCTGAACTTTGACTGCCATGTAAAGGTATGGCATCCAAATCCAAGGAAATTATAGTCCTGCTGTACTATGCCCTCATTAGACCAATTAGAGTACAGTGCATCATTTGGCATGCACTTGACTAGGTGCTTAGCAGCTAGAACTACCTTGGAGATTCCTCGCAAAGAAAATAAGGGCGTGTCCCATATAGATGGACTAAAAGCCCTATCCTTTACTCTAGTCTCCTACCGACTATTAAGGGGTGACCTATGTCTGAGCTGTAAGGCACACTCGTATCCAGCCCTGATGGAGCTGTTAACACATCTGCAAGTCAAACGGCAGTAGCGTTACCCGATCTAGGGATCTAAACTTGTTCAGTAGCTCAAACAAAGCATGCTGGAGAGACTGATAATGTGTCAGAAATTGCGCCGCCTTTGGAACGGACATCCTGTTTACATTAAGCAGAGCCCTTCCCTTGCTCGTAAAATATAGTTTGGGTCAATGAATGGGTGAATAAGGAATTGCAATTTCACACCTGGCAGTGCATTATGCCCCTTTTGGACAGGGGCACTCTTGTAAGGCATCGGCACAAGTCCATGCTATCCTGTTGTCCCTAGGGGCCATATATTGCCATTAGCCTAGTAATCGCCTGTGAACCTAATATTTCTAATAAAATGGAATGTATTAAAGCCTTTGAAGCATTACAAGCTGAATAAGTTGGAAGTCTATGTATACCTGGCTTGAAGCCAGTGTCCGAAACTACCTGGTGGAACATCTAAACTATTCTCTGATAAATGCCCTTCCTTTGAGGTAAGCTGCAACTGTCAACCTTCCACTTTGGTCCTACAGGCGCTGAAAAATTGCTTTTCAGTACTGTAGAAACCATTGCTCACAGTATGGGAGAATACCCTTTCCTGGCTGCTGAGAAAACTGAGATTATATATTTTATTTTAGTTTACATTCCGGGGAGAACCACTCCAGTTACGACAGTAAAATACAAAATAAAGTATACAAATGATACAAAAATATAAGTCAAGAAATGCTTAGAAGGAATAATGTATACTTTTACATAGATGCACTTTGTGCAAGTACATGCATATGTAAGTACATGTATATATGTATTTGCAGGATATATTTAATATTGAATAGTTGTAGATGCACTTTGTGCAAGTACATGCGTATGTAAGTACATGTATATATGTATTTGCAGGATATATTTAATATTGACTAGGTGTAGTGACTGTCTGGAAAGAAGCTCCCATAATTTATTTCCTAAGGAGAGAGAATGCCAACCAAGCTTTAATTTACAGCCCAATACCGTTGAAAAGCATCACGGCATTCACAGCAGTTGTTACTGAATTTTATTGAAGTTTACAAGGGGACAGGTGCATTGTCAGAATCTTGGACTTCTCCAAGGTTTTTGACACCAAGTCATATTGAATGTGCAGGTAAACATTCTGGTCTTGGTTTACAGCTGTTTTAAGAAGGATCTTTCTGGGTAAGGTGGAGACTGGCACCATCTTGGCTGTTGCCTACAGTGTGTGGTACCGTGGGAGACTTTTCTATGTTTTTTTTCTAGCCTGTTTACAAACTGCTAGCTGGGACATTGCTGAGACAACCTTGCTCTGTATCTGTAAATGGGTACTTTGTGAGTATTGTGTATAAAATTGGGTGTAGCTTTCTGTCTGCAGACTGTTTTAAACTCCTGTTTTCCGAATGTTACTTAAAGGAAAACTCCACCTTCTCCTAAAATTCAACTCAACTTTTAGGTTGCCTTTATC